>NW_028277166.1:25917500-26222500 GCF_051122295.1 Plectrocnemia conspersa
GTTAAATCGTACCTATTATTATTTATTCGAGATATATTCACTATATGGCAACACTGAGCAGTAAAGAAAACACGACTAATTATCAGGTAAATATTATGAATTAATATTTTTAATGCCCAATTAAAATATTTAGCATAAAATATGATTTCAGAATATATGTCGCAACGGTGGCTAATTTTTATATTTATTTGTAACATAAAAATGGTTAACTCGTACCTATTATTATTTATTAAAAAATTATATTACGATGTTAAAAATAATATAAAATGCCATTTTTGTCATGAGACCCTGTATATTATTAGAACTATACTACTATAATATGACATCTTGTCTTTGACCGTTGATCTAGAAAATTCGTTCCAGTACGCTAGAGCTCACAGTACGAGAGCTTTCAGCAAATCGATTATTCTTGTAGTTATCTTTTCAAAGAGAACGTGTCGGTTCCATCGCTTTTTAATTTGTTTTTATAGCAGGATATAATAAAAATAATTTTATTAGAACTGCGTCATTATGTACTATTAACTATTATGCCATGAAAAAATATCACAGTAAAATAATCAAACTAGAATACTTTTTTGACTCACTGTATTTCCGTTAATACATGCGGTTTTAATTAGCCCTGATCCGGCCCTGCGTATATCCATATGCAGTTATATTATACAAATACGACTGTTATCTACTTAACCATAAAAAACTCGTATTCGACATTGTTAGATAATGGACACTCGTGCAATGGTTAATTATGTAGATTATTATAGAAATGCACGCATTATTATTTCACGTTTTATTTGTAAGCTTAGTAATTTATATGTTACATAATGTTTTACAAATAGAAACGCTTCTTTCAAAATTATTAGATCATGGTATGGAACGATCTTTTAAGTAATATTAAAGAAAATTGAGGTCATTTTTTCTTTGACATTAAACAAGTTCGTGACAAAGTAACATTGTTGAATAAAAATGGCGCACTTAAAGTAAGTGTATTTTAACCATGAAAAGCAATATGTAAATAAATTATAAAAATGTAAAACTTGAAGGAGATTTTTTATTATTATAATAATAATATTCAGCAAACCTCAAAGAGTAGCATAGTAATTAGATTCTTTAGTACACCTCTAAAGGATTATAAAATAGGAAATATTATTTTTCAATATATGAAAATTAGAGCAAAATATACTAATAATAAAGACAAACTTAACACGCAACGCGTGTTCTCCCATTCATCCACCATTCAATGCGTTTAATTGACTTTTAATCTATAGCAATTTGATTATTGTTTGGTAATTATTATATTATGGCATTTTCTTCACATAAACATTTAATTTTTTTTAATGAAATAGATTGCGCAACACTTCACAAATTTAGTTGCTTACAAAGTAATATACATTTTGAATTGCATCTAATTGTAGCCTCTCGAGTGTAACTTTATTATGTTTCAGCTGAATTAATGTGCCCTTCTGAAATGAAAGGTTTCCCACTCTTATATCACTTCATTTTCAAAGTGGCAATGGCTGGAATATGACGCTAAAGCTAATTTATAAATCGAAAATTCTAATAGTGACTAAGTACGTTTCTTTCGCGTGTTTGTCAAACGAAAATTTAATCGAAAGAGACTGTACCTTATACATTTTTTAACAAGCTTAATACATATTCATGTTTGTAAATGCGTCTCGAGGGGATAATAATAGGAAATTTAGAGATGAATTCTCCTCCAATGACCCCATTTGGTCCATTTCACGCGCGATCGCTCAGGGTTGGACTCGGACGTATTTTTGTTGGAAAACATTTCTTTTTCACTGACAACACACTGGGTCAATGTTGCATAAAATTAACGGCGGGGGTTGAAATTCATTCGATTTACGCATGGTTGCATCTTTTTAGAACTTTAAAATGGGATGCTTTGAAAAGCAATATGTTGTGCATAATACTAATATATGAAGTCAGATTTCTTGTGATATGTGAAAATTATCCGGAATGAAGGAGAATAATAATAATGTATAGAATGATATTACGTTATAAATTCCTCTCGTCTTGTTTGACCTATTTTCAAGATATTGTAAATTCTTGCATGTGGATATCGTAAATATGCATTTGATGGCTGTAATTGTGATGGCTGAATAAACTTGTACAATATTTATAATTTTAAGATCATTCTGACCATTAAAAAAAAATGGGACCACACACACGATGGAAGAGAGACTGTGATCAAATAATTGCGTCAGTAGGTGTAAATATTGCACCACTACCTTATATCACATCCGTTCTGAGACATTAATCACCCATAAGTACCATCGATAAACACTACTCTTTGTGTGAAAGGACGTGCGCTAGACAATATTGTTCTTGCACTCTTTATTAACAACCAGAATGGCCATCTAAACCATTGATTTTTACGCGTGAACATATTTCAGGGAGTGTCCAAGAAGCTATGCAATTGGCTCGTAAATATCTTTATCTGCGACACACCAAAGCTGGCTCAAATCAGCATTTTAAAAGATATGACGCTTTTTAATACAAAGGAAGATAATTTACGGATACTACATCGACACGAGAGAGAATCGCAAAAACACATCTAGACAAATCCACTAAAATCACAGCTGACAATAATACAACTCGATACGCCAGCGAAGACTTTCTCACTTCTAAGATTTACTATTTCATTTACATGCCTTTATATATGTTTATAAAATACTGCTAACAGATTTAATCTGTAAAATTTACATTTACTATTTCTCGCTAAATCATTTAGTTCAAAACACGAGCAATTTTTTAAAATTATGTTCCTTCTACCATTAAAAAAATTATATTTATTATACTTATTTATACAAATTCAAATAGATTAAATATGTATTTTATATCATAGTATATGAAAATCGCTCTAAATAATGAAATTAAAAATGGATTCTGAGCATTTTGTTAAAACAAAATCAAGGTCAAAATAACGTAATCTGTATGGTCTCGACTGGTAACATAGAGGCCGCGGGCTCGATCCCCAGCAACAGACTGGAATTTTTATTTATAAAAATTTGCTATTATTAAAAACCAGCACCTGCATCTATTGATTATAAATTAAATTACACATATTAATTTATAATTAATTATATAGATATCACCGATTCCTAGACTGAAATGTCTAGTGGTATTAATACTTAATTATGTCTGATTGACTTACTTAGTTGCTACAGATTTAACCCATTGTAACGCATTGGGCTTATGCCTATCAGGTTACAAAATACAAAATATACACGCTAATAAAAACATTTAGTATAAAATATAAAAATTAATAAATAAATAAAGTCAATATACAATGCATCATAATACGTCAATAATACAGAACTATTTTTTTAATCAAATTTTATCTTCTTATATATTACAGTGGATGTGTATTTTCAGTGAAGTTATATTTTTACTAGTATACATATAATTTCAATAACTATTTCAGTGAAATCGTATCTTGATACATTGTCACTAATAAATTTATATTTTTACTAGCGGAACTATAATTTAGTTGATAGGTGCTAGTGAAATTATACGATACTCTAAAATATATATGAAATTTAATTTGCGAGTTGCAAAACGGATTTTTTTTATCAAACCCAAACTAATATGAACAAATTTACTTAACTAAAGTCTAAACACTTTCGTTAGTCTTAGAACTTTCATTAGGTCATGTTGAGTTTAGTTAATTATTTGGTTTGAACAGCAAATGGACGTTTAATAACTGTTATAGTAAATGTTTATTTTTCAGTGAAGTAATATTTTCACTAGTATACGTATAAAATATTTTTTGCTAAAAAAATATTTTGTACGTATACTAGTGAAAATATTATACTAGCTAAAAATTTATATTAATATGTTTTTTATTTTTTCAGTTATGTGAATATATAACAGTTATATTATATGTAAATATATTATATAAATATCTGGAGTACCTCAAAATAGAATGACCGCCGTACATGTACGGCGATACTCCTCAAAGGGTTAAAAGCCAACTCTTATATATTTTTTTACACGTATCATGCCTGTCAAATGACAGTTAAGAGTAGTATATAATTTCGCTAGCACTTATCAGATAAATTATATTTTCACTATTATAAATATATATCAATCGGTGAAAATGATTTCATTGAAATGCCAGTTACAATATATTTTCAATGGTGATACACATAAACTGTAATATATATAACAATAGCAAGAACATCTAAATATATTACTGTAATGTACAACAATATTTCAAAAAAACACCTGTCAAAAGTATTTATAACTAGTTTAATACTTGTTTAAAAAACATTGAAAATCTAACCAATATATGTAGTGAATACAATTAAATTGTTTGTTGAAAAAAATATTACATAAATATTTAATTTATCTACAGTTAAAATACTATAGAAAAAAAATCGATTATACTTATGAAAATCTGTTTATCTAAGAATAATAATGACACTTTATTTTTATACGTTATTTATTTTATATAAATAGTTTAAACACCGTAGTGTAAAAATTTTGTTTGAAATTGACTCACATTATTAACATTGATTTATAAATAATTATGTGTATTTTTATTTCTACATTTAGTAAGCAGTTAAGTATTTTCGCGATTATTTCTAATCCAGATTGATTTATTTTTAATAAATAAAATAAATAAATATATTTTTATTGTATTGATTGCTTCATTATTAGCGTTTTAGCATCAAATAAGTGGCATTGAAATATAACTGTCAGATATTGTGTCCAATGTAAATTTTACCGCTTTTCTAATTTATTTGAAAAAATATTGGGCCTTGGGTGACAGAGCTCTTAAAAACAATTTAAAAGCTGTAATTTATTTCAATAAAGTGTATGTATTTAAATATATAAATAAATACAAAGTATTGTATTATACGGTATATACGTAAAAACTTTTTTTTTATTTCAATTACTACATTGCAAAGAACGACTCTTTTATGTACATTTTTCTTTCGTGAGTCCGCAACAATAGAGTTTCCTCTGAGAAAACGTAAATCTTAACAGATTAGCAAAATAAAGCAACTAGTTTATAGTCTTCTGAGAATTTAAATTTTACCTAGTCAACGACTTGAAAGGATAATTCCGCTTAATGCTATTACACTCTTACTAATTTTAGAAAAAATACATACAATATTAATTTACTAAATTATAATTTATATTATATTATTAATTACCCTTTAATAATAAAATTCTATTATACTTTCATAGGCAATATTAAATAACTATTAAAGCAAGCATAAAAATAACAGTTTCAGTTAAAATATTTTTTCTAATGAAAAATTAATAATTTTATCGAATAAAATGTTATAATTATGTTATAAAACAAACGTTTAAACGAATAAAGTTATGCGAGTCTCTGAACCAAATATTCCATGCTCCGTAATTTTGCCATTTTTTATTCTACATAAATTATAATAATCAACAACTCGAATATTTTAAAAAATAATTAAATTAAAATTTTTTGCTTAAAAGAGGCAAATACTGTTTTTAATTATTCAGCAAATACAAATGGAAAGCAATATAATTAAAACAGAAGATTAACAAAAAATATTAGCAGAAGAATTTCTGATTAAAAAATCGACTATGACGTTAATTATACAAACGTAAAAGTTCGATAATGACGTTTGCTAATAAATGTGTACATTATTAGTTAATGATTCTATTTAAATTTCATATTTATACTAAAGCATATATATATTTATTTTACTGCAACTTGTAAAGTATATTATTAATAATTTCAGTATTTTATTTTAAGCCATTTACTTTATTGTGTATAAAAATGTGCTTAGTATAATTTTTAATTAAATATCTATTACCATTTAATAAATAAAGCACATAGGGACTAAACATTTTTTTTCATTAAAACCTGTCTTAAATCGGAACACTTTATTTACGAGTATAAACACGCAAATCTGTGACTAACGCATGAAGTTAGTCACGAGTAAAGAGCGATTATTTGGTTAAATGTATTAAAGCCATTTTAATATTTATATATTTGTGGCAGACGTTGGGCAAACAAAATAAATACGCTTCTTGAAATTAAATTTACAATACTTTCGAATGTATCTCAGAACCACATTAAAACTGCTTTTTAAGAACAATAGGACCAGATTTTCGTAATTATATCTTACAATAAGAGTGTTTCAGAGAAACCCCATTTCTTTGCCAAGCGCCAGGGATATCAAGAGTTTTGAGCCACGCCGAACAGTTGATCTTGGGTCATCGACCAAAGCAGAAAGTTAGCGTAAATATTTTTTCTTGGTCTGACGCCCTTGATTTATCTCCCTCTCATATTGAAAGTCTATAAAATCACCGCTGAATTCACAGGAAGAAGTCCACCTTAGAGAGTTGGCCAGGAGTATAAGCCTATATTTATGGTATCCTCTGTAAGATGTGCTCTATACTGAGTCTGTAACATACAGAGCTGCTTCCACAAAGTATGGCCCTATTTACACTGCGCCACTTTGAGAATTACCTCATTCGCTTACTCCGCCTACCAACAGCCTCTAGAATCTAGAGTCTAGATAAAACATCGCTAAGGGTATGTGCCCTTTGATAATGTGCTCCGTAAACCGAAAATTATTTATTTGATACTGTAATTCTATAATGGCTTAAATTATGTTTTTATCAGCAATCCAAGAACCTCAGATTTTTTCAAGAAATAAATAATGAAATATTCAGATGAAAAATTGCTAGCAAAAATATATTAACCCATTGCAAAAGGATTTTTTAGCTAGCCTTATCCACCATATTTTTTTTAAATTCGCAGCTATAAAAAATGTTTGAAGATGGAAAGAAACTATGTGAAAAGCTTCCATACATTTTTGCAACATAAGGCCGATTAGAGTACTAGAGAAAATTATTAATAATTTTTAGCTATTCAAATACTTCCGTTCTATATTAAAAGTTTTCAAAAAAACAAACATCTGGCAAAGAATCACCCTTTTTATGCAGTGCTTGTAAAACATTTAAAAATATTCACACAAATTTAATTATATCAAAAAAATGCTGTATTAAAATCAGCAAATTTATCGAGAAAAAAAATACTTCTTGAGAAGAAACACTACACATGCGTCATTGCATACATTGCTATAGCATATTGCGTATATAATATATAATTTTAATGACTATATTTCAGTTAGTTCAGATCAGATGTTGAGTTTTAATGCATTAACATAAAATATAAGTTTTGTCTAAATTCATTGATGTTATTTTTATTACAAAGCAGTGCTTTAAATTAAATATTAAGAGACAGATATGCAAAACTGAAACAATTTAATGGAATCTTGAATTATTTATGACTCAAGAGGCAATGAAATATAATTGAATTTTTAAGACGTGTAAATGAAGCTGAACCATGATAGCGTAGTATAAACGCGAACCTAATATTAGTGGCAAGATATACGATACTGTAACAAGCGACATTTCAAGTGAATATTTAGCATATACGAGTTTTACCAATACAATAATATTAAGGTATTTGCCTAAATGGAATCATGAATATATAAACTTACGTATGTATATGTACATATTTATATTAATTTTTAAGCTGTGTGTTTGCATTTGCATTAACATTTTCGTGTTAACCCAAACGTGTGTAATCACTTTGTGTTTACACATGCAACCTTAACTGCATGCTGATATCAGAAACACGCTTTTATCGCGGCTGAGGGTTAAAAGGATTTCAATTACAGCGAATCGTGACTATATCACGCACACACATACGACCTTTGAAAAACCCACATGTGTGATTAGCTTTTCCGCACGGTTCAATGATGATTGAATGCCAGCCCTTTGTGTTTTTAAACAGTCACTTCCTATTTTATTTAAACATTTTTAAGGTCAACACATCACTTTCGTTCTTTAGTAATATAATTTAGATAAATAATTAAATTTAATGAATATTTTACAATTAATAAAATAAATTACACTGATTGGCAGAATATGGTTTTAATCTGGCATTGATTAGGATAGCAACTCCATGTTAAATATGAAAATTTATGGTAATAATAAAAATAATTCGCATATAGACAGGGTATTTTAAATACAGAATTTATCAATAGATATCTCATTTAAAGCTGGTATTTTGCCATTAAAGCAAAATATTTTTTTTTTGTAAATATATATAAGCTAATTTCAGTTTTGAACGAAATCAAAATAATTTAAAATTATATATCTACGACTGATTATAATGTATCATATAATATTACATATACTATGATAGTACGTATACAATAAATAGAGTTCATTATTATCAGCTATATATATATAAAAAATATTACTTAAAATATATATAATACAGAGAGAAAAAAATATTAGCATGCATTGAGAAAGTCCACAGCGGCACAGTATTACTTCAAAAATATAAGTAATTTCTGAAATTTCAGCAATTATAAAGCGTTTTTAAAAATACTATACATTATAAATATTTGTGTAAGCAAAAGTGAATTTCAAATATTTTTTTAGCAAAATCAACGCTATATTAAAAAGTTATACAGCGAAAATTTTTTTGAAAAATTACAATAAATTTAAATAAAGATTAATGATAAATTAAATCTTAAAAATTAAACCGAATATGGCACAAAATGTCACACATGCAAGGATGATATTTATTATTATTTTATTCATAAATAAACATAATATTCGAATAGGCTTTCCTTATCGCGACACTATTAATGAGTTGTATGCGTCATGTGGCTTTTTTATCGTACCAGTTGCGATTACTTGTTAACTATATTTTGTACTGTATATATAATACATATACTAAAAATACAGTTTCTATTTTTATATGAAATGATAGGGATTACTGCATAATTTTATATATGATAAAGGACAAAGTTGTGCCATTAAGATCTAAGATATTTATATAAATATTGTATTGTTTATTATTATTATGCTAATATACAGCTACATAAAATAAATAAACAGTTAAAGTTATAATGTACGTTTTCACGTGCAAAACTTTCATGATTAATTCGTAAAAGTTTTCTTTTGAAAGAAGCACTTCAAAACCCTCTTAAAGTTAAAGAAGCTGTTATGAATCCATGGTGTGATAATAAGGCAAAGTTAATTTAATTTTATAAAAATAGATTTTTATGGTGACATTTACTTTTATCACAATAACAAATACTCACTTGGCTCTCAGGGACAGTTGTCTGTCGTTTGGACACACGTATTTGTTTCCCGATCCAGTTTGAAGGCTCATCGTGTATCTGTTGTCCGAGATTGAATGTGACAGATGTCAGAATTTTGTGTCAGGGAGGATTGACAAGCACTGGTCTGCTGGGTTCCGAAGTCGCTAATACACTGACGCCCTACAAGTGGTTTTGCCCGTTCAGCCCCCATCTGTTTATAACAGATCGATATGAGGCAAAGCGACCCATATACGCTGCGATTGAAAAATCAGGGGATTCCTAAATCGTCAAGAATCTGTTTTTGATAAAAATATATTTAGATATAAATTATATCGCATTCACTTAAATTAGATTTTTTATGTAATCATTGAAACATATTTTAATGAATAAGCAATGAAATTTTAAAGATTGATTTATGTTTGCCAAAATTATACATGCTTTTTGTATAGTGTAAATGAATTTAAATATAAATTAAATATATGATATTTTTTGTGAATATACCATGGCAATAATATAATAGGTATTTTCCTGTATTATGCACGTGCAAATAATAAACACCGTTTTAGCGACCTTTCCAAAAAGATTTAAGTTGCCTAGCGATGTATCTTTTTTCCTAAACAAGCAACCACTTGTAAAATGCGAGGCGAAAATATGCAATTACTTGTTAAAAACGTGTCTGTGACTTGCAGAAAAAAAATATTTGTCACGCAGATGTTATACAAACGCACGTGACGGTTAAATATTTAGACGGATTAAGGCCACTTGCAAAAGCACCTTTGAGTCAGTTCCTATATGTTCATAAGTTTCTGAATATCCAGCAGTTAAAATTATGCCAGTTACACAAAAATACATTATTATAGGAAAAGTAACAGACAATGGCATAGTCTGTTTCCGCCCCAAATAATCGCATTGGCATGAGAGTCGAGAGTATGAACCAAGTATTCCATTTAGAACATTTAAACTCGAACTTAAACTTCAACTTAACATCGAACCTTCGTCCATCTACAAAGTGCGTAATTACATATGAATGATATTCAAGACTTGGTAATTACGATATGCAGATAAGACTTTTCAAAAAAAATGTATCTATAACATTGCACAAATCGTACGTGAATTTAATAATACATAATTTAAAATATTTATCATTGCAACCTACGATTCACAAGGTTTGCACAAAATGTATTGTTTTTATAAATAACCGATTGACCGAATGAGATTCAAATGTTGACAGATTAATGCAACCATCATTTACATGATCACACATTTACATGATCGCTTTCTATCTGTTTTAGCATCATCAGGAGATTTATGGTACACTTTTTTATTTTTCGTATAGATAGAGTTTTAGAGTAGCACTTTTAATAATTTAGATTTTTATCTCTTGATACTGCTAAAACAATTTTTGTTCCCTGAGTCCCCAAAAAAGTTTTGTTCTGTAAGTCCCCAAAGGACATGAAAGCGAATTTAAATCACGTAAATATAAAAAAGTATTCTTTAATATATATTATATATATATATATATATATATATATATATATATATATATATATATATATATATATATATATATATATATATATATATATATATATATATATATATATATATATATATATATATATTTTATAATATTATATGATTTTACGGGATTTATTCAACACTTTACTTAGCTTTTTGCGATGTGAGGGTTTTCGTATTGCGCCTTTTCTTACTCGCATCCCGTTTGCCAACGTTTCGCCCACCGATGTTGGGGTCGTCATCTTGGGCGTATCTCAGCCTCCGTCGTCTTTGATTCGATCTTGTGTTTTATTCTGTTACTAGGAGAGAAACAAGTGTATTAATAATAAAATTGCTTTGTTTAAATGAATTATTATTTATATTCATTTTGTTCAAATTTAATTTTGCTTGGTTACCAAGTTACCGGTAACCAAGTATCCGGAATTGCTTTCGTGTTATCTATTTTTTTTATATTGCTATTTTTTTAATTTCATTTCAATTGCTTCCCTAAATTTTTTTTTATATTGGATCTTTAGTTTTGCCTAAAATTTGAATTGTATCAGAGTTGATTTTTTATCAAAGTATTTTATCGCATTTCTATGTTCTAATTTTTTTGTGAAATCCTACGGTTTGTCTGACCAATTTAAATTGAATCACAATAGTTACAAGAATTTTATATACTTCTTACTACTTACTTAACCTTTTTTTTACTTACCTTTTTTTTATACTTACCTTTTTTTTATTAACAATGCATTTTTACATTTCAATAAAAAATATCATGTTTCACTTAATATAAAAATATAGTTGTTATTGTATCGTAGATTTTTTTACTATTTTTTCAATGTATTTTTTAAGCTTATTAATATTTGAATATTTTAATGAGCGTGTGTGGGTACACTGACGAGCAAAGCAAATTTATTGCGATACGTGTAGATTGTCGCTTAAAATCACGTAAATATAAACTTATATGTATTTGTACGCACGTATATATTGTACATACATGCTCATAATAAATAATAATTGTTAATAATAAGTTTAATAAAGAAAAAATATTTTTCACTTAGCAGGCAATTTGTATGGTAAACAAATTGGTCACATCACCTTGGGTCTAACTAATGTTTTGGTTAAACTAATCAGGTTGGTTCAACTCAATTTTGAACCTGCGACCTTATGTGGTTTATCCTTGACGTCAATCAAAAGGTTGATAAACCACGGATAAATAAACTTTAAACGACCCGGTTTTAAAACTGAATGCATAACGTTGCTAGCATTTTAATAACATCCACCAAGAAATAAATTAGTTGTATAGTCGTTGATTAAAACCTGAAATATTTGGGTTTGAATTTCATATGAACCCTAGTATTTTTAATTCATATCGTAGCTGAGAGATTATAATTACTTATTATTATATAATTATAATTACTATCGAGTATCACAGATTTGGTTTTCCTAGATTTTCATAATCTCACGGATGATTATCATTGTGAATAATTATAAAAAAATCGAGCTAGATCTAGCTGTAATACTAGTTTATAATTAATAAAATATATATTCACTAATTTAAAGACTAAATATTTTTAATATGTTAAAAAAAATATATTTTATTTAATTAAATTCTTTAGACTAATTTGACAAACTACTGCTATTTTACACAAACTGCTATTTTATTTTAAAACGCCTGCTTATCGAAAGCAGAAAAAAAATCATTTTGACCTGTTATATAATTCAATTATCTTTTATTTAAAAGAACAAGATTTTTGCCACAAAGACGATATTTAAATTTTTATGCAAAATTATTTGCTTACACTCGTATAATCGATTTTCCTTCTGATAATGTTCATTATGTTAATTTCCTTTTATAACATATACACATATACTTTGACAGAGTATTTAAAATTCAAAGTTAATTATTAATAAGTGTAAAGTCGAGTTTTACTATATATGTATGTATAATATATATTTATTACATTTTTTACAGAAGAAAAATTATTGCGTCATCTTCCTGTAGCTCTCCCTCTATATCCGATGCAATCAACTTTAAAGTAAAATCTCATTAATTTTTTTATAAAAAAATAACGAATCTAATTTTGGAGCGATTTATAAAATAAAACTTTTAAAAATATTTTTTATTTATTACAAATCAGACCACATTGGCACTTATACAAAATTTAAACGTGACCATATTCAAACATGCACTCATATACATATAAACACGCACACATATTAATATTACAAATGCGCATGTTTTACGAAATAAATAAAATTGAGAAAAATGTTCGGCAAGCTGTGTTTTCGAGCGCTGGCCTCCTGGTCGCAACGTGAAGAATAAGGGTCACAATCGCAACTATATTTGGCACCCTTCAGCCCACAGCTAAAAATCGCTTAACATCACCGAATTGTCGATACCGTTCTTTTAGAAATCACAATTAATTGTATTCCAACGCTTCTAGTAAAAAAACACAAGAATAGAAATACGGATACGATCCGTACTTATTATTATAGAGATATTCAATAAATGTATTCTGTATTAAATGTATTACAGCGTTGGATGATCCCTCTCTGCTACGGTGGTGCTCGTATGGAGAAGTCCTTCTCAATATGTGAGCGCCCATGACAGTATGCTGTCCGCGGGCAGCCGGGGTCTGCTGGTCTCTTCGAGCGTCTGCTTGTGACTGTCTGTGACTGCCCTCTTCTCATCGGAGTTTAGGCTGCAAAGCTAGCTGACCAATCACAATCATGCAGCGATCATCCAGTAGATGTACTCGTTTCTTAGAACAGCGAAATAGGTATATTCCATTAGAAAGCAACATTTGCTTGATGGGCATTGTCCAAGGTAGTATTCTGAAACGGGAATTTTGTGGATCCGGTGATTTATTGTTTCCGTAACCATTTCGCAGCAAATTCTTTCAATGACGGAGAATATTTACAATAAGAACACTTGCGTGTTATTTATATGATTTTTTCTGGTTATAACGAAGGCTTTTGTTTGTGGTCCCAACCTTTACGCTATTGTCTTGTTTACTTGTAGACGAATGCTCATTTTGGTCGCAGTAAATAAACATGAGTTTTAAGAATAAGACATTTAATTTCCGAATTTATGACAAAGTTTTTCGAACTCTTTTTATTACCAAGAGAGTTTGTCGCCGTCTTTGAGAAGCGTAAGTGATGAGTGACTGTGGAACGACGCGATCGAAAACCGTGTTCTTGACTCACTAAAGAATGTCGACAGTGACGAATTATATCTAAGAACTTATTAGATGCCGTATTAATATACATATTTGTAATGGATAAAAAGCGTAACGTAATTTAATATGATAATTTAATTATTGTTGACTGTGTTTTTGTGATGATGCTAAACGATCCTCTGATGTGTCTCGTGCCGTCTCATTGCGTTTTTTCCATCTGCCAGATATTTTATAATGCTGGTTCGAGCTGGTTGAATCGCAGATGAGGATGTTTGCGGGTCAATTGCATCGCTTCTTGGACACATCCACGAACTGTGTTTACACCCTAAAATATAAACGGCCTAGATAGCCACTCTAGTGGTCTTTTACCGAGTCGTTAGCTAAGGGGTAGAAAATAGTTTCATGGGCATTTCAGAACGCGTCCTTTTCACACAAAGAGTAGTTTTTTTCGGTACTTATGGGTGATTAGCGTCTCGAGATATTTTCGACTATTAACGTAATTGCTTAGTCTCGAGAGTTCTCTTCTGTTGTTGTTTTTACTTCCAAGATCCCAACATAAATAATAATACATACTATATATAAACAATTCATAAATAAAAAAATCGTTTAATTCGGTAATATAATAATTTAGACAAAAGTAATGAACTCTGTGGGTTATTAATTAAATTTTGCCCTACTATTTTATTTAATTTATGTAAAGGTACAACAAAATATCTCAGCAATCATTTTTGCAGACAAATGATATAGCTAAATACATTTCAATAAAAGTCTCTTTCGTTAAATATACTAAACGGAAACTGGAAACCTTTTTCCCACAATTCTCGAGGGAGTTGAATTTAATTTAACCAGCATATATAACTCAAACCGACAAGGTATATTATATAGTTCTAAAATCCCACAGGATGACCTTTTAAGTTCGTCGAGGTTTACATAGGCATCGAAGAAACCTCTACTAGTTGACAAATTAAACATCAAAGACTTGTTTGTCTAATATCCTGCAGAGCGGCGGGCACTTTTAATTAAGGTCTCTCGTTTGAATTATTATTATTGTTACAACTATTTTCGTATTTTGTAATACGCATCTACCCGTCCGTGAAAGCTTTCTAATGAAGATACTTTATAAAAGCTTTCCTTTCACTCGAATTTATTGCCTCAAGGTTTGTGTTTCTATTTTTGTACGTCAGTTTTAACAGGTGATGAATGTCGACAAAGTGGCGAAACCGGCCAATTAAGCGGATTACGGCAAAACTCGAACGTAATACCTTAATCTACAAGGCAAACTTCGTTAAGGGATAAAATTATTATTTAATAAATTTTATCTCAGTTACGAAATATATTAATAATAATTTCTCGATAAAAGGCAAGAAAATAAAATATAATATATGACAGAATAATATATTTATTAATAATAAAATTATCTATTTTATATAAACTATTTAATTAGTCGTTAATGATTCATTCGCATAATTAGAGGTTTCAGGAAGCACAGATTAATTGCTTATTAAGCATATATATTTATTTTCTTATTAGTCTGTCGTTAATCTGAGATGATTTTGTCAATAATACCCATAAACAGATTATGTATTATCGTTAATTGAGAGCTATATTATAAGTTTATATTTGCTACTACTAAAATTTAGTGTATATATTTATATATGTATACATATAAATATGAATACATTTATTCGCGTTTTATACTTTGGTTTCCTAGGGACTATATGTAATAAATATATGATCTCATCTTTTTAATGCAATAATGTGTGATGTGAATTTTACACTGTTAAAAATAAAATATATTTTACATTGGGCACATATTTTTTTATACGTATTAAAAGCTAATAAATTTCAAAGTAGCTTTTCACAATATAATGTAGATGTGAATAATGAATAAGTTAATAAATTTGTAAGCGAATTATCTATAGCTGTGTGTGAGTACGAAACGTGTAAAGTATTTTATGTGAATAAATAATATAATTTAAATGGATTATATGGATCAAGGAGCGATTTTTTTTATTCAATGTTCGTTTACCAATATAAAGTGCTTCATGTAAAATAAATACTTTTGGTATACGAGTTTCTCTTATTATCTGTAAAACAGAATTTTCCGAGAAGAAAATGAGCGTAATATTTTTCAACAAAGATAATAAAAATATAATTTCACAAATAAAATAAATTGTAAAATAACATTTATTCATAGAAGAATGGGATTTAGGCTATGCAAGGATATACAAAAATCGTAATGCTCGTCTTAGAGTAGCATACAATGTTTATTTGTTTTTAAGCAATTAGTTTTCTTTAATCAATAAACCAAGACAACGAAATAAATAATCTAAGGTGAGATATTAAATGACACTCTTTGCCGAAATCGAATTGTAATATATTTTAGACCAACAATTTTAAACCGGTGGTACTAATATATAATATGAATTACACTAATTTCTGTGTTGATAAACTATTAAGCATTAATGCAGATTTTTAACTGTTGCAGTATCGATTGCAAGTTTTGAGCAATCATTCAATTATTCGTAAACCTTTTTTTGAGCTTTAATGAGACAAGATCTTCGTAGTAATTTAACCCTTCTTAGCATTGAAAAAGAAACAATAGAAACAAATTATTTTGATTATGTGATTGCTCAGTTTGAATTATCAAAATGAAAAAATAAATATATTTTAAAATGCTGATTTTTTTTAATAAGTAGTGTATTAGCGTCAATCTCATCGTATTTGCTTACTGGTTTTTCGCTATTTTATGTGTTATTTATTTCGCTTTTAAGGTTTGAGAACCATAGGAGTGTGACTTCGTAGCTAGTGAGACGCTTAGTGGAATCTAGTTAGAGTTTTACTATATTATATTACAGACGATAAATGCCGAGATGTTTTCTCCAAGCGGTGGTGGAGAAGCTGGCGCAGGGATGATGTCCGTGAGAGGCCCTCATAGGTCTTGTAGGTGAAATTTTACAGCGGAAATTTTTTTCTCTCTACTACAGTGGTGCTCGTATGGAAAACTTCCTCTCGGGATATGAGCACCCATGACAGTATTTTGTCCGCGGGTGGCGGGCGTCTGCTGGTCTCTCCGAGTGGCTGCTGGTAACTGCCTTCTCGTCATCGGAGTCCAGTCCTGCAAAGCTTGCTTACCAATCACAACTATGCAGCGATCATCCCCCTCCTCCCCATTAATGCTTTAATAATTTATTACATTAGCTCAAAAATATAAATCAATTTAAAGTAATCTAATATTATATTTGGCATGATAGATTTTTGCGATTGTTTGTAGTTTTTTTCGTTGCGATTTTTTACGTACGGTGTACCATAAAAACTAATCTCCTTAGATCTCAATGAGAAATGTCAAATGACAAGTGAGAGTACAAAATGATCTATCAAAACTTTTGCGAACACTCAACAGCCTACGACAAGGCGATGCTCTAGCGTGCATTCTGTTCAACATTGCCTTAGAAAAAGTAATCCGAGATGCCAAACTTGATGTTACGCGCAGTGTGTATAATAAATCGATATACATCTTCGCCTGTGCTGATGACAAAACAGGCACTAATATAATACTTTAATGCCATTGAATCATGAGCCAGGAAAATGGGGTTGAAGATCAATGAAACAAAAACAAAATCCATGTCGGTTATGCCTAGTTTGAGGAGCCAGTATCCTGAAAATCTCGAAATGAACGAGTACACTTTTAAGTGTGTCAGTGACACACTCACTTTACCGATCCGTCAATTATTCGCGTCCACTGTGACACTTTAGTACGTAGAGAATCACGACCGCGTCCTTTTTTGCTGACTTATGGGGCTAGGACGTCCACATTTTCCGACTCGCTTAAGGCTGTGGCCATCCGGCTCCTTAATACGCTGGCATTTCACATTGACCTATTTAATGTCAGCTACGAGGAGATGCTCCGGTTTGAATCATTTAGTTTTGATATTTTATGATTTTTTGTATATTATTTTAATTATATGTATATATATTTTTTTATGTATTGCAATACTACAATAAGTCATTATTTTCGACCATCGTGATGTATTGGTCTTAATTTAATTGAAATAAATAACAGAAATATAATATATAGAAAAATAAAAAGGAATATTATTATTTTCCTATTAAATTGATGTATAAATATATGATAGATGCGGTTTTTTAAGCTAAAACTCATTCGGAACTAATCAGTAATAAAGATTGAAAAAAGATCGTCATACGCAATACTCGTATTAGTAAAAAAAGAGGTGTAAAAAATGAACTTTCGAAATCAGTCATTGTTGGATTGGCACGGCAATTATTAATTTCGTAAGACAGATATTGAGCAATGGCAACACCGAACGGCCAGCTGTCAAAGTAGCGATGTCCGGGTTCGGCGATTCGTCGGCTGGCGATGCGCCCCCCGACGAGGAGGTGACCGTCGTGGACGTGTACGAACTGGCCGCGACCATCGGCAAAGAATGCGAGCTCATCATCGAGAAGCACGGCGGCGAGGCGGTAGCCGGTCTGCTGCCGAGGGTCATCGGAGCCCTGGAGCTTCTGGAGGCCCTCGCCGCTAGAGCCGAGAGGGACGCGCAGGTCAGACAGGAGCTGATCGAGAGGGTGCAGCATCTGGAGCACGACAAGTTGGAGAAGGCGGAATACAGGCAACGGTTTGAGAAGGTAACAGTGCCTTTTTATGCGACAATTATCTTTAATCAAACACTAAAAGTCGTAATTACGATTACCGACCATTTCGAAAACCTTAGGTCAATTCATTTTTTTTTCAATATGGTACATATGGTAAATAATATATAATGGTGGAGCCCTAGCATTTTTTTTAAATATTTCCTTGATGAATTATTATACTTTTTTTATAGCAATCCAAAACGACATCATGAAAGTTTAAGCACTTTTTGTAGAAAAAGAAGCGTTCGTTTGCACAAATGCATCACATTTCCGAGAATCTATATTTGCACTTATTTGTAGCCTTGAGCTTGATTTCATTTGTTTCCTCTAAATATCGCAGAGAATAATAAAAATCAATAGGGCATTTACGCGTGCACATGCATGCGAATGCACGGCTTTCATTTTCATTCAGTGATGAAATATTTAAATCAGTATAAATTACTTCAACTGTACCTGGCACATCTTTTAGAAGATTCGAGGACGTCAAATCATCATAATTTCCTTCTTCTTCGTCACCCAGAACATCAGGATTTGGTGGCACTAGTACTAATCGTATTTGATATCATCGCTTTCATCGGACATCGATTTGAAGGCATCTTCGAGTCTTGTATAGTTATTTTGGCTGGTAAAAACGCAACGGGTTGCTATTGTAGAATCTTCGTAAACACTTAATATTTGTGTACGGTGCAGGGCCGCGAATTGTAAACTTGTCATGGAGCAAAAGCGAACTGAGTCTGGCCTACTTCCGTTCCACGTGCTGTGTACTATGAGAGATTCATTATTATCATTGCCTGAAATTGTGCAACAATGCGGACTGAACAATTGGTTGACAGTCAGATGCCCATTGTACACGCTTGTGTACAGGGCAATCAAATATAACATAGTACACAGTAATTGAAAATAATTGTCATGCTGATAATATCTTATGTTTTAGTAGAGTTTAAATATACTTAATAATAAAAAAATAAGTCAAAATATTTTATTATTTATAATAAAAAACGATAAAAACATCTTACCTAAATAATCTTGTTTCAAATCCGTATTACGATGGTAAACCAATGACATTTATTTACGCATTATTGCCAAATTTTATTTTTTATAGTTTACTACTATCAAATCGTTTCGAAATAAGTAATTACTTCCATAATAATTACAGAAAGAAAACACCAAATCACACTTCGAACGGGTGTACACAAGTGTGTACGGAGGGCGGTATTGGGTTAATCAAAATAAATCTTTGAATGCATTTTTCAAAAATGTGTGAAAAATAACATTGATGTAAGAGAAAGGGGTTTAACGCCGTTGGAGTATCTAAAAACCAACATACGCCAAGTTATATATGAGATACCATTCGAAATATACGATAAGATCGGCTGCTGCAAAAGGTTCAGAGGATGCCATTTAATTGATATTATTTTTCATTATTAATGAAATATATCAAATGTTCGATTAATAAAAAAAAATTCGAAGATATCTTTGAATTTGTCTGTTTTTTTAGTGTTCTTTGATACATTTTTTTTAAATAAAGGGTTAAGTATACAATATTATGTCTGTCTGGAGGAGATCTGCGTGAATTGCTTTCGCTGTAGGATCATGAAATAATATTTGATATTTAAATATACAATTTATTTTATATTGAATCAATTCATATATTTAAAATTCACAAAAGCTTAAAAATATTTAAAATAAGTAAAAATGCATTTTTTATCATAAATTATTATTTTACAGTTGTTAACATTTAAAATTTTATAATTAATCATATAACGATTTATAGGAGTTGGAGATTATTGAAGAACAATGGCGCTCAGAATCCGCCGAACTGGTCACGGCTATTTCCCGCTTGCAAGAAGAAAACAAGAGGCTTGTGAAAGAACGCGAAGGTACCGAAGGAGCGCAATCGACCGAGACGAACCCTCTGATGACAGCGAGCAGCGAAAACATTTGGCGAAGAATGGGCGAAACCAACGAACAGCAGAGAACGGCGCTGCGAGAAAAAGATGTGCTGTTGGAAGACAAAGAGACTATCATCGAAGGGGTACATTAACACTTAAGAAAGCTTGAATACAAATACTTTAGAGTAATCTTATAATTGTGATTCAGTTGACAGATCAGGTTAAGAGATTGGCGACGTCAAACCGTGAAGCACGTCGCAAGCAGAAATATCTCTTACAGCAGATGAGAATACTTTGCTCTCAGAAAGCTGAACTCGATGCTAGTATTCAAGCGCGACAGAGAGAAGTTATAGCTTTACGTGAAGCGCTGATTAACGAACAAGTCGGTATTTAACTCTGTATTTGTAATTGCTGTAAATATGTTTTACTAAAATTTGGTTGCTTCAGCAGAATGGCTCTGGAAACGGGGCACAATTAGCTGAGTTGATCAGAGAAAGAGATCAATTGAAGGAGCAGTTAGAAGCTTTGCAGCGAAAGAATAGGTATTATATTTTACTATTTATATATTGTTATGTGATTATTCATTATATTTTTGAATTATAGTTTGGATAATGATCAACCAGCTTCGTTAGAAATTCCTAATGATTTTAACGAAGAGAGTAATAACGGAGAAGATGATGAGCCGCCCGTGCAAGGACCTTTGCCTTACGAACCTGACGATGCACCGTGGAAGAGACAACAATCCGGCATCAGGAAGTTGTGAGTGCTTCTTATTAATTTAAATGCATTACACACGGCTTATATGTGATTGTAATCCTGTCCCTCTTTTCAGTTTTCGTAAGCTATTCTCAGAATATGACGTATCTGTGGGATCTTTTTCCGGACGTTCTTTCTCCACATTCACTACTAGAATGTCCCACACTAAGCACGGCGTCAACAAGTGAGGAATCGAGGAGCGTTAACGAAGCCATAGCTAACAGAAAGTCTTCTTCCACTTCCACAGTATTAACCGAGGATGAATGTTCTTGCTGGACACAAAGCACAAACAAATCCAAATACAATAGTATCAGTTTTATAGATTTAGATGTAAAGAGTGTAGCGTCGAAAGATCGGTCCGTCGATTATTTTGAAGATCGATCTTTAGATAATTCCGTTTATGTAGATGCTCTCGAGTATTATCAATTAGACGACGACGATTCGGACGATGATCTGTTTAGTTTCGAGCTAGATTCAGATAGTACAGTTTATATAGAGTCGAATACGTCGAGTTACTCTACTTTGTCACTGGACAAGTTTAATTATCGTTCAAAGTCTGATATTAGTACAGTCGCGTTTAAAAATGACGGATTATCCATTAGTGATAGAACTGATTTAGAATCAAATAGCGGTGAAGGAGAGATCTCGTCGTCGACTGAAAGTATGAATTTACCTAGTGAAAGTCTGCCGGACTACGGCATCATTTGTAGGTTTTGTTTAAAACGGAAACCATTAACAGCGGATCGTCGAATCGGCGATCCGGCCATAGATTTAGCGACTGAAATTTTTAACGAAACGGGAAAAACTAGTCTTGTATCGCAGTGCGAAACCAATACGGCGATGAAGCTGAGCGACTCTGCTGAGCTTTTCGTTTGCGTGGCCGCCGCTTTGGAATGCCTCATCGCTTTGTGGCTTAGACATATGGATCACAAGTGAAGGTTATTTTTGAGGCGATAGGTTAATAAAGACCCTTTGATTCACAGAGCCTTTACTTTTAACTGCTTTCCGCGCACAAATTTTGGCACCATTTTTATATATAAAAAAGTAATATTCTGCATCTTAACGATCTTGAACAACCTTGATCTCAATTTCACGTGTTGAATAGTGACGGGGAGACAGAACTCCACACCTAGCAATTTTTTCCTCATTTTTTTATTTTTGTGTGTGACACAACATATATTTTTGGTCATAAATTAGTCTTTTCCCTTTTTATACATGTCTCCAAGTACCATCCAAGCAGCAGCTGAGCACATGTGCATATCTTTGACTCCAATTTTATTGCTGTATCTGAAAGTTTATATATATTTTTTAATTTTTGTGCACGGAAAGTGGATAAAAGTTCTGAAACACAAAATCTATCAATAAGTATTGTATTCAGATAGGGATATTTTATTTCATTTATGCATTCCAATGATATTCCTTCATTTAATTTATTTTATATAAAAATATATTCACGGTATTAAGTGGTAGTTGTAATAATAATAAACTATTTAAATTGTAGCTCCAGAACCATGAAAAAATATATATCATAAACATATTAATATAGAGTGGGGAAAAAGTAAATATACTATTATTGTAAATAGAGTCGAATTATACTCCTCATAATCTTTATACTCCCTTATTTTTAATTCACTAGGGTTTTATTTTTTATATTTGGAGCTTATTTAATTAAGTTTGTATATAATTATTAGGTCAGGAAGATAAAATATAATTTATCCCACTCTACTATACTAAATTTTAATTTACTAATATAAATACATTAGCCATAGTTTTATTAAAAATAATAACTCATTTATAGATCAATATTATTTGTGGTACTTTACTTGCTATCAATTTATTGTGATAAGTTTTTTTTGATCTATCTATTAAAAAACATGGTGTTTTGTAGTAAATAAATTATAATTTTTCATTAACGATTTGTGATTGTATATTAAATTATTTTATGTTTTCTTTTTCTTTTTATCTTACAATTATATTTTGACTGTTAAAATGGGACGTTGACTTATTTTAGTTTAAATTAGTATATAATATCATTGGAAACTATTATCGGAAAAACTTAGTATTTTTGTTGATTAGTATGTATTTTTTTTAATTTAAGAACTCAAACGTACATGTCAATTTATTAAGTCGTGATTGCGATTCATTTCATAAAAGGGAACACGGAAAACACATTGTCTAAGACAGGGCTTAAAAATCTAATTAATATTACTCAATTTTTGACATTTTTCACATAGAAGAATCATATCTGATATAGCAAACCGTTTCTTAGATTGTTACAGTGAATCTTGAAATTATATCATACTAAATAGTCGACTAATGAATTTATAAATATGTACATATATAAACAGAGAATCTGTACACTGAATCTTATTTGTGCGTATATAACTATTTAATTCAATATAAAGTGCGATGTCATAAGAGATGTGATAAAGAGTAGAAGTAGTAAAATTGATTAACAGTTATTTATTTGCATTTGGCTTAATTATATTTGTATATGTATTTTTAGTTTTTAATTACTAAATGTGATTTTTTTATACTATTTTATATTGTGATTTTTTTATGTAAGCTATGTGGTTTTTGTATTATTAGAATATAGAGATTATTTTTGGCAGGCCTAAATTAGTAGATATGTTTATGTTGATTAGAACAAAAAGTATTGGACCTTATTATGACCATTAAAATATATTATATATTTTTAAAGTATTTTATATCCTTCTGACAATTTTACAATTTGTGATCATTAAATCTTTCTGTACAACAATACAAAGTATACAAAATATCTTATATTATCACATAGTCTTCTATGGTTAATTATACTTAGATCAGTTTTGAATTAACGTATGTGGTGCTTGTGAAAAGTCGGGAAATGGGAGTTATAGTAGTGAAAAATAAAATGTTTTTTTTTTGTTTAAGAAAAATGTAGATTTGTTCAAAATTTAAAATTATATGTACATGAATTAAGATGATACAATACTAGTCTCGTCATAAGAGTTATTCTTCTGATGTACGATTGACGTTTCTCGTCAAGAATTGTTACTATAAATAATCGATAATGTTCCACTTGTAAATAAATATGAAATTTTGTGATTTTTATTTGGCGAGACAATATATTAATATTACGACATTATTAAAATATATAAAATACATATAAATGTACAACAGATTATCTGATATTATATCATTTTAGCGGATATAAAAGTGTTATTGGAATATGAAACCCAGGCATATGTAATTTTTATTGAATAAACCTAATATGATATTATTATCTACTGGTGTGTTTTTATAGTGCATGTGAAAAAATAAATTAGTATGTGTCCCACATGTGTCAATTGCTCGAGCGTCTCCTGTCATTACGTTTCAATGATAACTGTGCTACCTTGTGAGTTAATTTTCTGAGTACGGAAAAAGTAGGTGTCCATTGTTCAGTATGCAAATTTGCTTAACAATACCGTTTTCTAAGCAATGCAAGCAGAAGTTTTGCCACAAATGTTGGATTATAATTGGTGAATATTAGAGATTTGTGTTTTCATGATTTTTTATGTAAGAGTGATTTTATATTACATTTCAAATGTTGCAAGAAGTAATGCTATTGAAATAGTATATTTTTTTCTGTTTAAATAAAATTGTATTTTTTGAGAAAAATCTTAAAATGACAGCTCTTTGGTCTCCTTCTAGTGAGAATGTTTTCTATTTTTCTTGGTAAATTGCTTTGGTTAATTTAAGACATGTCCAGAAAAACTTGTGTTAGGGCAGGTGGGGGCTTCCCCCTACTGGAATTAAAAATTATGTCTTTCAGGTATTAGTCACCGACTTATACTGGTCATTGGTTTTGACCAGGGCTGTGGAGTCGTTAAAAAAAACACGACTCCGACTCCGATTCCGATTTTTACCAATAACACGACTCCGATTCCGATTTTTACCAATAACACGACTCCACTCCGACTCAAAAAAGTTTAATTTTATCAGGTATTTTGGTGTTCTTCTACACGTTTTATATGTATACGCTATACACATTCATTATTACGCATTTAAAATTTCATAATTTAAAAAAATGCATTTTATATAAAAAATGGTCGGGGTCGCTTATTTTTCACGACTCCGACTCCGACTCCAACTTCGGCCAAAACACCACGACTCCAACTCCGACTCCGACTCCGACTCCACAGCCCTGGTTTTGACGCATTGGGGTAACAAAGAAGTAGAAGAATAAATAAAAGTAATTTATTTTATTTTATTTTTACAAAGCTAACCATCATGACTTTAAAATATACACCCAAAATAATTAATATTAAAGTTCTATGTGAAAAATTGGAGATTATTGCAATATAAATGGTTATGATTTGTATGAAAAAATAATAACGAGTCTTACATTTTATAAAAATGTTGCGCGGTGTCTCTGATAAATGAATGTTATAAAACAGTGAGGGGATGAGTAAGAATGCTCCGTGAATAATACGACTGTATGCTCCTGCAGCTCTAGCGACTAATTGATTATTTAATTATTCCGTATTTATAAACATGTAGTTTTCTTTGAATGAAAATAAAGATTTTTAGATTAAATTAATTCCGTGTATTTTTTTATTAAGGCATAATCATGTTCTTTCTATGTATTTCTTGCTAGATAATATATTGTATAAGTTTGATTATATGAATAAAATAATACATTTTAAAAATAAAAAAATTCTCGGTGCAGAGCAATTTAAAAAATCTTGAAAAAAAAGAAAATTTCCCTGTTGCGCGGTCAAGTACGACACATGGTTTTCTTCAAGTTAAATCGGGAAAAATCTCTTCTTTTATATTTTGTACATTTCAAGCTGTATTTTTTGGTAGATATAAAAGTTTTCCTAGTGAATAAATTGTATTATTTTTTTCATATAAAATAGCAGTTTTTTTACATATTAACAACTTCATATTTAATTTTATAATAAGCTATTAAATATTCATCTACAAATCTGTTGTGAAAGGAAACAGGAATGTCCCACATTTTGTTTCTCCATAATATACTACCCTCTTCAGATATATAACCTTTTATTATTTATTCGTATTTCTTGTTTTAAGCTGACAAGCTTACCTATTCAAATTTTTAATTGAGAACCACTGCGTAACGCACATCCGAACGACCGTTTATATTCTTAACAGTAAAAAGAATACTTTTCCGGTATATCCGAATTACTACATTCGAGTGTATGTATATATAGGTACATACAACTCGCGGTTATTCTGGCGTCTTGTTAACACTCACACAGACACACTGATTGTGTTTTCTACATGTGTGTGTGTGTATGTGTATCGCGTTTTTATATGCATTCACACACGCGTTGATGTGTGCGTTTTCTGAACAGGTAGGGCGCCCTCTACCTGGGCGTGCTTTGCTCTCAGTTGCCCTCAAAATGTCGCCTCTGGAGCACTTTCGTTTTTGTGCGAGTTATTTATGACAACTTCAGATTTATATATTTAACTTTTTTAATATTACTTCAATCAACAGCCGTCTTTGAAAGCACGGATGAGTATCTGGTAATAATAATAATAATAATAATCTTCGACGTCGACGACGTACAATAACAGTGGAACGTACCATAACACCTAATATAATAAAATAAATAGTGCATGTATCAAAATGTACATATTTGTGATGCCAAATGTTACACTTTCTTAATAAAATTAGTTAGCTTATGTTTTATAAGATTTTCTAAAAAAAATAGTCCTAATAAATGGCAATTTATAAATATCTAAGAAATTTTATTGCTGCCCCGAAAATATTTATATATAAAACGTATTTCTTTAGTAAGTGTAAAATGATTTATAAAAATATTATGATCTATCAACCATAATCATAATTCAACGAAATCTATTTTTTTTTAATAAAATTAGCTGATTAGGTACATTGATAGAAGAATTTTTTTGGCCGGTTTATAAAATTTGTTGATCCACTTTGAGGTGAATTTACTACGTAAATCGGAATGTAGAATAATCGATGTCGCAATGAAATTATGGCGATAAAATTCAGCCATTGTATGTGTCATAAAACAATTATAGTTTAAAATAAAAATAAATGCAAATAAAAGCTAGCTTAACCGACTGTGGCTGCCACTCGCGACAGCATAGGTAGGAGGTCGGCCTTAGTCCGCGCAGTGTATTGAAGCAAAGCCCGACTAGGTTAGGAAAAATTCCAAAGATCCAAAAAAAGCTTCTAAATAATTAGCGGTTTATTTATGAGTTTTTATGTGTTAGCAAACAAAGATTAGACCGACTCGAGTCCTCAATTAAAAGCTTTTAAAAAAACATTTTTTTAACATCTGACAAAGACCCAACTGTTTTATGCAGGGGTATAAAAAAATCAGCGGTTGGAAACATTTAAAAATATTCGTACAAATTGAATTTTTAATAAAAAAGAATATTTTCGATTTAGTATTTTTATTGAGAAATAATTCTCGAAGAGAAACACTAGTCGTAACTATAATTTCTGCATGCCTGATGTTCTCCAGATTGTTTTACTGACTTCAGAAATAAAGTATTTCTTACGTTATTTTATTTACATCAATGCAGGAATTATTCAACTTTACATAAAAAAAAAAATCAAAGGATTCAATATACAATACTATTAAAAATTAACAATATTGCGCATTGTAAGTTGTTAATCTAAATCTATATTTATATCTAAATAAAGTGTAAGTTTTAAAAATGTAATATTTTTTACATATATATTTATTAAAATTAATCTTAATTTGATTTCAATTTTGAAGGATGTTGCTGATGTTCGTAAGAGATCTTATATGTCGGTAATCTATTAAAAGACTAAAATTTTCAATAATATAATATATTTGGACAAGCAACTACAAAATGTTTTTAATTAAGCAATGTAGTAATATAGAAAATACTAGGATCTGATAATCGGGACATTAAAAAAACTCGGAGTGATATTTCGGGATTAGTAGTGACAGAAACTCCGATTTTGCTTAAATATGAAACAGTGCCATTTCGCACATTCCTCGTAACCTGGATTAATAATATTAATAAAATAAAATTAATAACGAGTGCTTTTTTATAAAAAATGTCCAATTTTTATAAAAAAGCACTCGTAGGTAAAAAGCTAGTGTTCCAAAATAATAATAATTCAGAAGAAAAGTATTTAAATTAGTCGTTAAATACAATTTTGATAATGTAGTAAGCTTTCTTAAAGAGCGTTTTGTACAAATTGACTATCACCAAAAAACTTGGGATTTTTGTTTGATTAAAAATATATTCACAAACTAATAACATTAAAGTTCTATGCGAAATATTGGAGAAAATTGTGATATATGTATGTGAATGGTAATGATTTGTTGAAGTTCTAAATTTTATAAAAATGTTGCGCCGTGTTTTTGATGAACGTATGTTATGGAACAGCGAGGGGAGTAAGGATGCTCCGTGAATAATACGACTGGATGATCCTGTAGTTTTAGCGACTGATAATGCGGTACATAATGTGCTACACGTGTATATAATGTGAATTTAAGATGACCAGATTTTTTGTTTGTTTGTTTGAGGAGCATTTATTGCAGCAGGAGCTAAAAAATGTCATTACAGAAAGTTTTGTTCAAAAACCATCTTAGAAATATTTGTCCGAGAAGAATATATTACTAAAGAACAGATTGCTGCCGAAGTTAAAAAAGGTTATTTCGAAATTTTTGAAAAGGAACTGCTACGGGACAGCAAAAATTATCATTTTGGATTTTTTAGTTTAAGGAGGACAAAAGTATTAATTAAGAATCACGAACCCGACAAAAATATATAAGCTACAAAATGTTTTGCCGAATTTATGGATCACTTTAAAATCATCTCGGTAACAATTGTTTCGTGTGAACGTAGTCTTAGCAAACATAAGCTTATTAAAACCAATCTTTGGTTATCATTATTGAATGAGCGTCTAAATTTATTGGCCACATTATCAAAAGTAATTTTTAACGTTTTTCTTATTTATTTTAATTCATTGCTCAAAATTATTATGTAGTATCTAGCGGATGATATTTGATAATAACTTTTATATGTTTTAATACAGCTACTGTTTTTCTAATAAACTTGTAAATTACGCATTGATTATTTTCGACAAAATGTCAGTTTCATGTATTAAAAATGTCTGATTATCATTATAAATAAACATTCTCATGAAAAAAACTCTGCGCCTCGTCCCTTTTCTATGCACATATATTCTGATTACCATTTTATTCTTTGTTCTGTGGATGCCATTAAGTTGCTTTCGTCGCTTTTTTCTGACTATCTTTAATGTATAAATGTTTTGAATGATTAATTATAATTAATTTAATATATGTAGTTAATTTGAATTATTATAAATCTTGAAATATTTATTAGTCGCGACAAATAATTTACGGGAAAGGGGGGGGGGGGGCAAACTAGTTGCTGTAAAAGTGAATAAGTAGTATGATCTATTTTTGATTCAGGAAGAATATGGAACATAGAGGACAATGTTTTTTCAAAAAAAAAATAATAATGCGTGCCTGAATATACAGAGATTTTTCGCTACGCAGCTGAATATTCATACATAGTTTTCAATTTTTTAAATTTAAAACATTAATAGTTTGCTTAAAAGCATCGTATCTTAAACCTCACGTTTTCACCCTTGCTCTTCGCACCCGCATCCGCACCCGCGCCACACTTTGACACTCGCCGGAGAATGTGCCATTCGAAATATCGAGGCCAACAGCTCTTTGCTTTCGAGAGACGTGATCCTCCATTAAACTTACCAGTGCAACGGAAGACGGCGCCGCGCCAGCACGTCCCGCTCGTTGAAATCGAAAAATCGCACCTACGCCGCGCGGCACCCCTTCCCCGATAAAACCCCAAAATATCCTCCCTCGCCGAGGACATTGCAAATTTAAAAACACCAGTAATTGAAGACCAGTTGTTGTGCATCTTTGGAGAAGAGGCTCTACGCTGGTGTGAACGCACTCTGTGTTATTCGCCCTCCGCGTTCCCGACTCTCGACTCTCGACTCTCGAGTCTCTTCGCACAATAGGAATACGACGTTTGTGAACAAGTGAGTATTTGTGATTGTTGTGTTTTTGTGAGGTGAAGATAGAGAGAGAAAGGGCGTTTATACCTGTGTGCAATTATGCATACAGGTAGTTCAAAAAAAGTGAAGCCGTTAGGATATTAACTGACAATATTTGAATCGAATAAATAATTATAATAAACAAATAAATAACAATAATTTCAATTGTTTAAATATTATATATTTAAACAATCATTCAAATTAAAGATCATTTTATTATATACTATATAATAAAATAGTGTCATTTTACTTTGTTTATTGTTATGTAAATTTATATAATTGCATAGCAATAATTATGATGATATATAATATAAACAAAATGCAATGGGTTCATATTTTATTCATACCTACCCAATACCCACGTAATGTTTTCGTTCGTGTGATTCGCTGATCGTATAATTGTTATGCAACTAATCACTATATACTATTTTAAATTAATAATTAAAATGAGGTCAAATTTCTCCTGACATTTGACCCACTGGGTCAGATAGGTCTTGTTAGTTAACTATTATATAAAATGTCAGATTTAATATATTGCTTTGAACTCTCTAAACATATTTTGCTTCAACTGTGACTCTATTTTATTTTTACAATTAAAACTATATTTAATTTTAATTTTAAAAAAATAATTGAGAATCACAGTGAATTTAAAATCTGTGATTAACACATGAAAGACATGGGTTCAAATCCCGTATAGACTATGTAGTGTTTTTTTTAATTTTATCGTGAGTAGGAGATCGGAATTAGTGTATATTATAAAATTATAATTCCATTTGACCATCATGGATGAAGTTTTCGTAGATTTTTCTAATCTCGCTGATGAATATCGTGATGAATAATTAAATTAAATAATGGTAGGTCGTGCATAGTCATATTTATTGTTTGTTTGCTGTATTAATATTATATAAATTATAAAATACAATTTTGCTAGTACATATATATTTTTTTTAATAAATATAGTAAGTTATAAAGCTGAGTTTTAAGATTAGATTTTGATTTTAAATATACAATAAATAAACAAATATTTACTTGCATAAAGAATCACTTTTTTATGCAGGTAAATATTTAGTTATATAAAAAACATGTAACATAACTTTTTTTATAATTGAATTTATAAAGTCCAGCTGATTTATAAGCTTAAAATAACACATTAGAGCTACTTTTGAATGCGCCACAAAAATATAAAAATCATTAAAACTTTGAAACCATTAATTTTTTACTTATTTTTTTCTGTAATTTATATGATAAATGCTTATGCATATATTAACGCATATATCCACTCGATTTTAATTTTGTAAAAATATATTTATTTTATTAAATTATTAACCCAATGAAACTATTCTTAGTATGTTTATCAATCGTTTTTTACAATTTGTGATTTAATTTTTTTTTATTTTTCGTTGCAACTTGCCAAGCGTAAGCCCAATGCGTTACAGTGGTATATATTTTTATGCTATTATAGATTTTATTGCATAGTATGCGCTGAATTTATTTGAAACAGTAATTTGGTACTAAAATATAATTATGATTTTTTTAAATAAGTTTATAAATCGTCACAAAAATTGCTTATTTTTTTTAAATAAATCTGTTTCAATAAATACATGTTTTCTAACATGTTCCTTTTTTGTAATTAAATCTTCCGTTGTAACCTGACAGGCGTAAGCCCAATGCGTTACAACTGGGTAATATCTGTACCAACTTAGTAAGTTAATCAAACGTTATATACCTATAAGTAAGAATTAATCATGACACTTTTAAGTCTGGAAATCGATTACATTCATGTAATAATTATGTGTGTTATAATTTTAATATTCCGTTGCATTATGACAGACGTTGGCCTAATGCGTTACAATACGGTAAACGCAATCATCAGTGATAATTTAAATTTTAGTCTGATGTCTTTACCCCATTGTAACGCATTAGGCCAATAAATTATTAAACATCTTTCTGCATATAACTTCTAATTAAGTTAATCCATAGTATATTATATTTTCACAAAATTTAATTGAAGCTTAGGCTTTATTTGTGATATTAAAAATAGTGATTCACAGTGCATAAATGCATACACATTTAAAAGTAGCCTAATTAATTAACATAAAAATGGTCATAAATCAGCTGGACCTCTACAAATTAATAAATTCAATTACAAATAAAAAAATATGTTGGCTTTTTTATGTAAGTAAATATACTGTAAATAATAATTCTTTATGTAAGCAAATATTTTTTTTATTTCCAATTCATAAGTTAATTAAATTACGTTTTTTTATATTATATAACACACCTTTTTACCTGTACGATGAGAATCATCAAATTAAATAAAATGTCTTCCGTGAGGTCATCCACATAATTGAAAATGACCTCAGAACCAAATTGCACACAGAACGTGTGTGATTTTTTTTTTCATTGTACATTCCACAGTCAGATTCTCATGCTAAGTGCAATTAATAACTAGATTTTATTTTTATATCATATATATATACTAGTATACTTAATTTTTATTATAAAAACACAAATCATCTAACGGATATTTATTTCGAGATATATAATAATGGAATAAATCAGAGCTGCTCAAAGATTACATATTATTACACACCCATGTACCATCCGACTAGAACCGAACCGATCAATGTTGGTTTACGGCTCTCGTACATAACATTATGTATTAATTCGAGCGCATATTTTGAGAACCACTAAGCGTGAAACGCTGCATTACGGTGCCGTAAACTTTTGATTATAAAAAAATCGCTTCCAACACAACTGAGCTGGCAAATCGCGTGTATGTAGCAACTTTTCGATCAGCAGTCACCCGATGCTCAGCTAGGGTAACCTGCAGCCCGGCTCACTATGCACGTGCCTCATTATTTAATATTTAGTAAAATATCTATACATTTTTTTTATACATTTACTACTACTACTTCTCCATCTCATCTAAACGAGATAAAATTAATTACAAAAAAGAAGTAGATGTTATTAATTGAGCCTTCATTGTTCTTCGTTGTGATAGCATGTGAACGTTTGTAGTTAATTACCATTTCTATTTATGTCTGTCCGTTAACCATTTTGTTCCTTTTGACGTGTTATATCATAACGTAAACGTTCACGTTGTGTGCATCAATGTATGAAGCGAAGGTCGTTTTGGGATGTTAGGAAACAAAAGTAACAAATGATTGATTGTATCCATATATTCACGTGCATGCATGAAGAATTTTCATTCAAAGTTGCACAATGCATAGATGAGGCATGGGATGGTTACAGATCTATAATAAATAATGTCTATTGATTTATCTTCTTCTTGTTATTAATTTTTTACATATATTTTAAATAGGAAATGTGTTTAATAATAAATAATAATAAAACTGGTTTCCGACTTTCATTGGACTTAAAAAATATATAATATAACGTTATATCTTGCATATTAATATTTAATGGTATACTCATCAAAAATATATACATTTAATATTTTTTTTATAACTTCTTCGATAAAAAATATTTTTAAAATGAATGTCACACTTACCAAACCAGTATTATATGTATTTATTGCGTTAAGTGAACCTCTAAAAATAACCAGTTAAACCGCATAAATTATAAATACGAATAAAACATTAGGTGCACAAATTTTTATGCTTTCATCATCCTAGATGACGATATTCTTGTAATATTTTTCCTTGTACAATATATTAAAAATGATGATAACAGCTCTCAGATATGCATTGTATCAAATAGGCTTAAAATATATTTAATATATCATAATATGAATTTAATTCATAGGATCTTTAAGAATCGACTAAATTCAATGTTTCTGCTGTAAAAATATTTATTTATTTTTATAGTCCTTAGTTTAAGGTTTTTAATTTATATATTATAGATTTTTAAAGTCAAATAAGTGAAATTTGCTTTGAAAATTATTAGATTATATTTTTAAAAGATCAAGAATAAACTATAGTGATTTATGATTAATTTTTTAATTATTTATCTGCTAGCACATGTATTTATTTGATTTTATTTGATTATCTACTACAAAATTTGTCATTAAACAAATTATTTTATGTATGGAAAATAACTAATTCTTCAACTCAACTCTAAAAACATTGTCTCAAATAGCTTTATAATATATGTTTTATTGCAAAATTTAAATATTATTCATTAGGTCTTTAGACAACGACAAAAATTTTTTTTTTTGTAAAACAAACTTCAATATTATAGCTTATATTTATTATTTATAATTATTATATAATTAAAGATAGTACATATATTTTTTTATTTGAGTAAATTAACAACTATAAAAGTTGTAATAATAAATTAACAAAATCTTCTTAAGTTCAATACTCGAAAAATATCAACAGCAAAACATATAGTATCAGTTTAGTACATATTTTTTTACTGTAAAATTTAGATATTGTTTATAAGATCTTTAATAATCAGAAAAATACATAATTTACTGTAAAAATTCTTGTATTAATTTTTTTCTTAATAAATATATAGAGAGATTTAGAATGAGATTATAATTGTAGAATAAGTAAAAAATTTTATATAAGAGTTCTTTTATATTTATTTTTGAAAACGATTAAAAATAAACTTATTGCAAAAAGATTTTTTTTAGCGCATATATTTTTTTACTTAGGTAAATTCACTATTGTAAAAGTTGTAATATAACAAAAAATTATTGAGCCCAATACTTTAAATATATCAATAGCAAAACATATATGTAGTATCACATAGGTTTAGTATATATTTTTTACTGCAAAATATAAATATTGTTTATGAGGTTATAATTATATTATAGAGTTTTAAAGCAGATTTAATGAAAATTTTAACGTATTTTTAAAACGATCAAAATCGTCAAATAATTACTATTAAAGTTGTAATTGAATAAAATCTTCTTGAGCCTAAGATTCTAAAAATAGTAATTGCTAAAAATATTTTATCACATAGGCTTAGAAAATATTTTTTAAGGCAAAATAAAAATATTTTTAAAAGATTTTCAATATTTAGCAAAATATATATTTATTTTATAAGAATATCTTTTTAATTATAAATTTAATCTACTATATTGCGTTTCATAAATAAATAACCATAGTAGAGTTTAAAATTAAAATGAGTAAAATATTATACTATTTTTTAAATGATCAAAAATTAACTTATTACGTAAGATTATTTTTTTTTCTATTGTAGCATATATATTTTTTATTTTCGGTTATTCACTACTATGAAAAAAGTAGTTTAAAAAATCTTCTTGGGCATAAAACTATAAACATAGCAATAGCTAAAATTATTGTATCAAATAGGCTTAGAATATGTTTTTTACGGCAGAATTATATTATTCATGAGGTCTTTAAGAATCGTGAAAATACATAATTGTGCTGTAAGAAATACTAGTATATTACTTTTTAATAATAAATATAATAAACTATAATTCTGAGCTATAAAATATAATCATAGAGTTTTAAAGTAGAATAAGTGATTTTTTATATATGAAAGTTCTCAATAATATTTTTTAAATTGAACAAAAATATACTTAAGGACGTAGAATTATTTATATTAAATATTATTTTTAACACATATACATATTTTAATCAATATGATAAAATTTTAATGCTGAGTTTTAGGATTAGACTGTACTCAAAAAATGAAACTATGGAAAATAATTAATGATGATTTAGGATCATTTCTATTCATATTTTTTTGTTAGGTTATACATATTTTTTATAAATGTAAAAATCTGTAGTGATAGTTTAAGATTATCGGAAAAATACATTATTTTGCTGTAAAAAATAATATTATATTACTGTTTATTAATAACTATAATAAACTATAATTCTGAGCTATAAAATATAATCATAGAGTTTTAAAGTAGAATAAGCGATTTTTTATGTATGAAAGTTCTCAAAAGTATTTTTTAAATTGATCAAAAATATACTTAAGAACGTGGGATTATTTATATTATTTTTTTCAAACACATATATATTTTTTAATCAATATGATAAAAGTTTTATGTTGAATTTTAGGATTAGATTGTACTCAAAACAAAATTAAAATAGAATAGTGAAACGATTAAAAATAAGCAATAGTGACTAAGATATTTTTTAAAGCTAGCACGTATTTTTTTTATTGTATAGTCGATTTACATATATACAACTTTTAATTTAACAAAATCTATGATAGATAAAATAGCTAAAAGCTAAACATCTCTTTTCTATAAACATTTAAGTTTACATTTAAAAAAAAGTCTATTCTAATTTATTTACTTTTGTAAGTAGTAGTAGTATTACAATAAAAAGTTTTGGTTGATAAAGCTTGCTAATAAAATTAAAAGTTTTTTAACTGCCATAATGTTGTATATAAGTATATTAATTTCATTAGATTTTTTAGTGTTGTTTTAAAAAATGATTATATATTTAAATGTATATTTAAAAATTCAGACTAATTCTAAAGAAAAAAAGTCTTTCATTTTTATCATCTTAAAAATATGACAAAAAACATTACAATTATTTTTCCAGCTCATATTAATATACATTAATAAAGAGTTTTATATTTGTAGTAGACTAGAAAATATGAAACATAATTATATATTTTTTAAGAATATATAGATTATTTTTTATTTAAAGATTTTTTAACCTTTTTTGTGTGTAAAATTATAGATTAATTTACTACACGGCAGTTTCCTGAAATCATTGTGTTTTGAAAAATATAAACAGAAAGTTTGATTAAAATATAGTTATTATTACGTGTATATGTTCATTTTATTTTGTCACATCTAGAAGGTATATATATAGTATAACATTCAAAGGTACCAGATGTTACATTTATATACATAAGGGAATTTATTTAGCGATCAGTGATGCTATTAATTTACATATTTAGCCCCCAAAAGTAATAGAAACATAATGTTTTCATACAAAAAAATATTTTTGCTGTCTTAGTAATTACTGCAATTATCTTTTGGCTAGCTTGTATATTTTTATGATGCGTATAATTTATGCACTATTTAGTTTTGATTACATATAATGTTTATATGTTTTAAAAATTGAAATTCAATCATCGATGGTTATAGAAACGAATCGATTTATTGAACGTTGTCATTAGGATTAGTAACGGGTCACTCGTATACGAGAATTATTACTTCTTCTTTGTATAAATCAAACATTGTTTCTACTGCTTTTAGTGGTCGTAAACCAACAATCTGCAATTCTGTACAGCATTGAAACATCAAATCTGAATCTTGTGCATTCCAGTCTTATTGCCACCGTGCAAAATTGCTTCCGCGCCGTCCAATCCGTTATCCGCAATAGCAAATTGTGGACTTGAGCCCTAGGAGTCGTTGATCCCGACCGGTCTATTAAAATTAACACCACGCAGGTTAACCATAACAGTTATATAACCATTAGCAAACATGACTATGAACTTGGGGTGAGTTTTCCATAGTTCAAAAGGTCAGCCGATTTATTATTGCAAACATATGTTGCAAACTGCATTAACTCCACGCAGCAGAAAGTTTAGATTTCGTGTAGATATTATTTAAGTTGATAATGCTTTTATGGTTTGATAATGACCGTCTTCCATGGCGAGACAACGATCTAATTCACAGTTAACGGTTTCGCTGTATGATACGATTAAAGTGACGTAATTACTCGAAGCCATTGTGGGACACTTTCCAAATGTTTGCAATGTGTCAAATTAATTTCAATTACAATATGTATATCAAATCAAAAGTAATTTATATACTGACCTAACCGTACAATCAACCGTTAATTGAACTTCGGTTTAATGATTTTTTATTGGTTAAATAATTATTAAGTTAAGCGATGTGTGCATAATAGACCTGTATTTAGTATTTTTGATTTGCATTGATAATCAAAAATAATTCTCAATTCTTCAATATTGTTCAATTTAATATTTAAAAGTAACATGATTTTTTATTTATATGTTACTTTTATAAGTCCCCTTAGTAAGATTTATTTATATATTTAAATTGACAAATTTATATACATGTTATTATGCCTAAAAAAATCAATCATATTTTAAATACATATACACAGACTTTGAAAAAGCATTTGATAAAGTTAACCATGCTTTACTTGTAAAAAAGTTATTTAATTTTGGGTTTTCTGAAGATCTCATAAATCTATTCTCAAATTACTTGACCAATATATATCAATTCGTCAAGTATAATAACTCTTTTTCAGAACGATATAAGACCCCTACTGGAGTACCTCAAGGATCCAATTTGGGTCCATTGTTGTTTTTATTGTTCATTAATGACATAGAAACAGCAATAGAGCATTCAGATTTTTTATTATATGCAGATGACTTGAAAATTTACAAGAAAATGCATTCGATTTCTGATTCCCTCGACCTACAGGAGGATCTCAACTCTATATGGAAATGGGCTTGCTATAACCAATTGCCTTTCAGTGTAAAGAAATGTCACACAATTTCATTTTCAAGGTCGTTAACGCCGGCAAAATATTCATACCATCTAGGCGGATATTTTCTGGAAAGGTTTTCTTCAACTAAGGATTTAGGAGTGACTTTCGAAGAACGTTGGAAATTTAGCCAGCACATTGCAGAGACTCATAGCAAATCCTTAAAAATGCTCGGTTTTATCTTGAGAAATGAGCGTTACTTCAGGAATACTTTAGTATTGCGCACTCTTTATGATACTCTAGTCCGCAGCATACTAGAAACTAGCTCCATCATTTGGATCCCAGGCGTAATGAATCAATGTAATGAATTGAAGCTGGAAAAAGTACAACGTAAATTTCTTCGATATTTATACTTGAAGGAATACGGGTATTATCCTTTCTTGTTTCCCAGTGCTTTTATTTTGGGAGCCCTGGGATACGTTTCTTTGTCGACTCGCAGAAGTGTTTATGTAATTAAACACTTCTGGAAATTGCTCAAGGGCATCGTAGACAATCCTTCAGTGCTCGAGCAGCTTCAAATGTGGGCTCCTGAAGGTGGATATAGTTCTCGGTCGCGTCCACTATTCTTGCCTGTTAAGTGTAGAACTGGAGTACTTGCCAACTCTTCTCTGGCCAAGGCCATTTATCTGCTCAATTCTGTCCATAGTAATATTGACATTTTCTCTTGCACTTATGGAGTTTTGGTTCAATTCGTATGGGACAATGCACACCTGTTGAGGTGATTTGTGTCTGTTGTTTTGTCTTGTTTATATTTGTATGTATTATGATGTATTAGTACTTTTGACTATCGTGACGCATTAGGTTTGCCTGTCAGGTCACGATGGTTATAATTTTAATAAATAAATAAATAAAATAAATAATAAATAAATACAATCAATGCAAAACTACAAAAAAATTGTTGCCTTAATTGTGCTTTTAAACTTAGTGAATATTTATGAGCTACTTTTAAATGTCTCATGCGTTTTCCAAAACAGATTATATACTGATTTTAAATCATACATGTCGTATATTTAGATTTGAAGTGTCTTTAAAATTAATAAATTACCTTATTAGATATGTATTAAATTTCCATTTAAAATCTATACTTAGATAAGTTGACAAAAAAAATCTACTTTCATTCAGTAACACAGAAAAAACTCGTCCCGATTATGCTTCGCCAATCATCGGTTTGAACCGATATTCTCAAATTTAATAATATGTGCACACACATTAGATACCATAGAAAGTTTTTAAAGAATTACATGTACACAAAACAAACCGCGTTCTTAATTTTATAACAAAAAATACGCCCAGTCATCGAACGCATTAAGACCTCGTTTTTTCCTCTGTCTATGAACGAATTAAATAATTATTTGGCAATTTAGCACGAATTAACCCAAGTAATTTAATAATCGAACGCTCGTAACACATTTTGGAATGTAAAAATAAGTATTATGGTGTCTTGAGATCGATTGAAGTGAAAAAAATTAACACGTTTCGGTTGCAGCACAATCCATCATGCTTTATATTCGGAATTATTTTAATATACATATATATTATATAAATTGAAATGATCATTCATCAGATTTGATTGTTTTTTGTGTATCAAAATTTGATTCGAAATCTTTGACGAATTTGAAGGGCAGTTCTAGGTAAAGTGAAATCTTTACCCAATCGAAACCTTTTGTGATATACACTTTGTTTCGAAACGTTCGTTTTCAACCATCGTTCCGTTATGAGTTTACGTAACTAGCATCAGATTTTCATGCAGCCATATCCGCATAAGAATCCGGATCGACTGGTTTTGTCGTTGCAGATAGAATTTGCATTTATTTTTCGATGCGTATGTCGCAAAGGTCAATAGTTTGATTCTCTTGCAATTTCGATTAGTCCACTCTACCTACTGTATTTCGTACAAAAATCGTACGATCCGAAAGTCGAATAGAACAGAATTGGCAGAAAAAAACCGGGCGGGTTTCATTCTTTACCGTTCGTTGAAATCTAACGAGTTTCGTTAGGAAAAAAATGAGCATGAAGAAAAGTTTCGATTGTTTGGATGCACGAAGGAGTTTTTTACGATAAATCGAACAGTGACCCTCAAAAGGCAGCAAAAAATATTAAATTATAACATACAATAATAATAACATGCAATATTACATTTTTAAACATCGAATAAAAAATAATATTTCAATAAAAAAATATTTCATAAAAGGTATAGAGGCTACTTTAAAGTGCGCCATCTACAGTAAATATGTATTTTTAATAATATTGGACAATTAAAAGTAGCCTGTCAATATTAATAAGGTAGTAATAAACAAGAGTTATTTTATATATTTATTGCCATTACTTTTATTCAGTTTTGACAAATAATATTTAAACCATAAATAACAATAATAAATATTTTAGGATCCTTAAATTCGGGATTAATACATAATACAGAGGCTACTTTTAAGTGCGCCATGTTTTCTTGAAACTATTGTTGATATAAAATTAAAATCAAATGGCGTTAAATAATATTTAATAAAACCATAGATTAATAAATTTTATTTATATTTAACAATATGTTTGGACACTTAAAAGTAGCCCGTCGTTATACACAATGTACTTATTGTACTTACATTATAGTTAATAGAGCTTTGCTTGTGTCATTACTTTTATTAGATTCAATAAAAATGATAAAGCTTTGGCAAATAACAATTATACCAAAAATCACTAAGTTTTATTTGTATAAACATATATTAGGAGCCTTAAAAATTATCCACGACACATACCAAATACAGAGGCTACTTTTAAATGCACCTTATTTTATTGAAGCGACCGTTCTTTAGAAAATTAAAATAAAAAACGATAAACAATAGTAATTAAAGCATAATAATAATTGTTAATTTTAATTATTAATTTTCTGTATATTTTTTAGAGATTTTTTTAGTCACAATTAGATTTAATATAATAAATTTTATCATCATAATTTGTTAAATATTTAACTACATTGTTCTTAAAACAATGGATATGGAATAGTATCTTACAATTTATACAAAAAAATACGTATATTTGTGTTAAGCATTTTTATGTTAGTCAAGAGTTAAATAATTCGTATTGTTAGTGATATTCTGACTTTATAAAATACAACAATATTATTTTCAAGCGTCACCATCTATTTAGTTTACTACATATAACGGTATTTTTTTTATAAATATTCCAGCAGTTTATATAATATTTATATAGATTGAATTATCTTTTTTTTAATTTAATTATATTGATTAAATAAATTATATTTTCCATGAATGATAAACATAAAACTAAATCTAAATTATGATTGGCTTAAATTTTTTTTAATAACAATTTATATAAATATAAAATTAATCAATTACAAATTAGCATTAAATAACATAAAATACCTTTAAAAAATAGGTAGTTAATGACTGAAACGCAGGTTTTTTTTGCTTACAAAAAATTAAAAGAACAATAATTAAATAAATTAAATATTTACATTTTGAAAAACTAGGAAATAAAATATTAGACACTATATAAAATTAAAAAATAATATTCAAAAACATTTATTAGCGATACATTTAAACACATTATAAAATAATCTGTTTATTTAAAATACAACAATAATTGAAGTTCATAAAAATTATTAATTATATTAATACTTCTACTTTTCTGTGCTTTATGTTATTTCTTCAACGCTAGTTAACCTTTATAATTTTAGCTACCACTATAATTGAAGATGAAACGCCACTTGACTGTGTGTACGTAGTAGAATTTGCAAATTAAATTATGTTGATCAAATGATCAAGAATAAATATCTATATATATGATATCATTTATAAAATTACGTTACGTAATATCACGATTTCTTTGACGTAATGTTTTTACCACATTCTATTTTTTTATTAAATCCTGTTTTGTATGTATTTATTTATCATAAAATGATTTCAATAAAAATATTTTAATATCGTTAATTATATATGCATTCATCCGATCGCTTACTCAATCAACTTTTTTTGCTCAACAGCAATTATCACACTTTTTTATTAATTTCATCACGTTAACACACAACGTGAACGTTTAAAATCACGTTACAGATCGTGGTGTGTATTACTTTATATTTTTTATATAATTTTTCAAAAGATTTATAGCGAAATCGACTATAGATGTTTTGTAACGTTTCTCTCGTCTCGAGATTTTCTCCGTTTTCATCTCGAATCTTAGCAAATTTTTACGACTTATGCAATCTGATGAACTCGTGACCGTAAGAAGATTCAATCAGCGGCTCACGTAGAATATCAGGTGTTCCTATTGCGTGTCCGTAATCGTTTGTTAGGAGCAATTTGGGACTAGTTATCGAAGTGAGAAAATAATGGCTGCCATTTTTTCTAATTTACCACTACGATTTTGTAACGTTAAAGCTAATTATACCAATTTTTTGTTTGCTTTGTAAATTAGCTACAAATTACTTGAGATGTTTACAAAATAGTTTAACGAGACTATTATTATACGTATATTTTTAATTATCGCTTTAGATGAAGCATACAATTTTTAAGGTTATAAAACTAGATGTATCACCTTGCACTTTGAAATAAGGTCATACTCATATTTTCAATGATTTTATCAGAATTTCTGTGTTATTGTTTGTATGAAAAACAAGGTTAATTATTTTTATATCTAAAGTAAAGTTATTGAGGCGATTTGCATGCATTAAATCTGTTTTTATTATTACCTTAATGGGTGTGAATTTTTTGTGAAAATAATCTTTGAATTTAATAGTACTAAATGAAATCACTCTATTCATTACAAACATGTTTTTATTTTATATAATTTCATCGCTATATTAATTGGCACAAAATATTTTTAAGGACCTTATACGACAAGTATCTCATGTGTCATTTCTTTTCATGCGTCAGTCAACATCTGTCTATAATTACGACGGAGAAATCAATGTTGATAAAAAAAGTTGTCACTTTCGTTATTTACCGGTGAAACAAGAAACTACACTGACAAATATAAACTCATTATTTTTGATATAATATTATTTTAGACTTAAAAATAAGACAGTCAATCAATTATATGTAAATATATTTTTTTCAATAATACATTATTTTGTACAATACACCTGAAAGTGTCTTTTTTTTACTATTTCTTATGGGTCACGAGTTAGCGTGGGCGAAATTGCCGAATTCTATCTGATTTTTTATAAAAATTTATCGCTTTCCTAACACTCAATGACTTTTATTGTCGATAATGACTACTGTCAATTTTTTTCATGGGGTAAACTATAAAATTATAGTTTTTAATCGAGCGAAAAGTATTAATGCGTTTTTAATTGCATCAATTTTATGGAGTTTTTGATGTGTTTTTTTGGGACACCATAATTTTTGAGCGATAGGTTGTTATACTATACTATAAAAATAAATATACAATAGTTAAATGACAGCAAAAAGGTTAAAGCTTGGGTTATTTCTTTTAACATACATAATATTATTAAAAATATATTTTAACCTATAATGAACTTCTTTAATCGTTTAAACTTTTTACAGAAAAAAGTAATTTTGATTAAATACACTTTTATTTTAGATTATAGTCAATTTTCGATGAACAAATTATAGTCAATGTACAATAAAATGAGCTTTAATTTATAGTTTGTAATTTGTACAATTAATGGTTATTAAGATACCGGTCTTATACTTTTTTGTGGTACACTTTTTCGAAACAAGTTTTTAATTAATGTAATTCATCAATGGAAAGTATTTCAAATGAGCTTTCATTTAATACTTTTTTATATAGAAATTTTAACTTAAATAGATACATCTTTCAATTAACTTATTGACGTCTGTTATGTCTATTTTAATTTTAGGGTTATCAGCTTTTAATTAGAAAATTTTTAGATTACTATTAAAATATCATATCATATGTTTATATATAATGTTACTAACTATTGAATTAAAAGTGTATCTGATTTTTGATAAGGATGCAAATGTCGATATCTAAGATTTCAGCAACCAAAGTGTTTTATATTTTTTCTTACATTTTAGTTGCGAGTGAAATATTATAATAATAATAAATATTTTATTCACCGTTTTAATGTAAGTTAATTTAAATTATATTGTTTAAGTTCATTTTATATAAATTAATACACATGTCAATATTTTATGGCCTAATAATTCAAGTATAATATCAACTTAAATATAGACATCCTTGAAAAATTCTAGATAACGTCTGTTTTATCTATTTTATTTTATAATGATTTTACAATAAGGCTTAATTGCATTGTTTAGCCCTTTTATGTATATTTTTTTTTAAATACAACATCTTTAAAAATTCAACAGCATATGTATTTTTTTTATATAGGTTCTAAATAAAGATAAATTTCAGTTAATTCACAAACTTTGTATCTTGCATTAATTTTTACTTTTAAATGATTTTATGGTAAGGCTTAAATTGCATTTTTTAACCCTTTGTATAATTAATTCAATTGATGTAAAATAGTAAGTTTTTTTAAATAAAACATCTTTAGAAGTTCATGATTATTCAGAAGCATGTGTATTTTTTTATGTAGGTTCTAAATATAGATTTATTTTATTTTGCATTTATTTTTTAATTTTAATTTATAAATAGTATAATAGCTTAATTATTATGAATATATATAAATTATTTTTAATACAAAATTTAGACATTTAATTGCTTTATTAAGTTTAATGTGAATACAAATTATTATTTTATTAAAAAAATAAAACCCTTACTTTTATTTTATATAAACAATTTAAATTTAATAGAAAATCGAAAAGCAGTATAATATGTCTTAGTAATTAATAAGCAAATTTAAACACATAAAAAAATAGTCTGGTTATATAAAATGCAACAATATTTTGAGCAGTTTAAAAATGTTGAGGACTAAATAAATATTATTTATTATGATTATTTTTCATGAGTAATAAATATAGTTCAAAGGTTAGAGTAAAAAAAAGTGAAATGAAGTACTTGAAAGAAATTTAAAGAAAATTTCTGAGATATCATTTAATGAGCAGGAATGGAAATTTTCTATGCACAATACTAAAGTTTGCGATTAGACGTTGAAGATGCTCGGCTTTGTTGAGCGGAGCGCTTGTCATCTACTCAAGTAAGCACTTTTTAAAATTGCTATATGTGATTTTTGGCTCTGACCTTGGAATGATCTAGAGAGTTGCGATCGCGTCCTCTTTTCTTATCAGTTGCGACCAGTACGTCAGCTCACGCTAACGCTCCTCTGACTCAAGCCATCCAGTTTCTCAACGAGCTTTCCAAATACAAGTATGTGTTTGGCGATAATTTTAAGGAGTTAAAAAAAATAATTGAATAGTGCTCATCTATTTTAGGTGTGCACTGTAACAGTTTTTTATTTATTTATTTATTTTTAAAATATTTAAGCGTATATTTTTTGCTTGTTTAATGACCATCATAACGCATTGGGTAAACCTCCAAACCATGATAGTCAGATTTGTATTAAAATAATATGAATTTTAATGAATTCGATGGTATAAAATAAAATATATTATATAATATATAATTTTTAATCATAAAATTAATTTGTTATTTAAAAGTATACCTAGAATTTTATTAAAAAATAGTATTTATATATTGTATATATTATAAAAAAATAATGTTATTATTAAAGCTCATATAGCATTATAGCATATTCATCCACATCATAAAACCATGCACTTTATCTACAATTAAAACATCTAACTTTCTCCACTCGCGAATATGTGCTATGGGAATATTTTCTAAGATACTTAGGCTATATGGCATCGATATTGCAAATGCATTCAAACTCTGCGAAAGTAACTTAATGTTCGATACACAATCATAAGTGTACTTTATACTTACTCTCGCGCACGATATGTATGTGTTCATTATCATAATCATCATGAGCATATTATAAACATACTTTTCCGACAATGGCTTGTTTTTTACATGTAAACATCGAATAAATTACCGGAAACCTTGATTGTGAGAAAAGGCCGACTGATTTTCCTCCGTCTTCCGGTGTTCACAATTGAGTTTTCCATATCCGACCCGATAGGAAAAATCTCGCGGATTTCACACGGAAAATGTATAGTATTTTCATTTTATTTTTTATTATTAATACGCAGAGAACTATCGCAATTAATCGCTTCACTATGATATATAATACATTAATGAATATTATATTTTTTTGCCACAATTACATGTGAACTTTTCATATTGATTTTTCAGTATAATGTCTTATATTGTATGTGTACGTTCGGGGGTAATACTTGTTTTTTATTAAAAAAAATAATTAAAAATTGTTTTTAAATGCAAATTAAGCTACTAAACACTTTTTGCATACGACATTTTTCAGTAAGATTTCATTTTGCTAAGTTATGAGACTTTGTATTTTTACATTGGTCGCCATTTTGTAAAAAAAAATTATATATTTTTTTCATACAAAACGTGTAGTTCTATACGATACTAAAAATTAATTTTTAATCTTTAAAACCAAGCAGTTAAGAGCGTTAACTCTTCTGAAAGTCTCAAAATGGGTCGTATGGGGGTCCGATCGAACTTATACATCGCTTGTTTTGAAGCAAAAATTTTTTTTTTATATTTTATTTGGATGTAGTTTAGGCTTTTAAATGTTTCGTGTATAGCGATCTTTTCGTTAAAATTTAAACCTACTGAGTTACGAGTGTTTAAAATTTTATACTTGTCGCCATTTTGCAAAAAATTGACACATTAGATTTTGCTAACAAACATACACAGGGTGCTTAAGAATTCTATACTGTCACAAAAATTCAACTTTTTTTGATTTCTTTAAGAGTATGTACAATATATTAAAAAATATATTTTCTGTATAAATATTACATATAATTCACTGTTTTGAAAGTTGAATTACAGTCCCTGGATATTTTTAAAACTTTAAGCCCATATATAAGATGGACGACGTCATTTGCCCGCGGACTGAAACGGAGTCTTATTAGATTGTAGCGCTTCGTACGAAAAATACTTAGCCTTGAATCTCATATTGACTGGATTATTGCGCACACGAAAATTACACACAGAAAAATTCTAAATATAGTTGATTGATTAATTGTCAAATATATTTTACTTTTTTTTGTAACTTCTTTAATTTTTTTTATATTTTCAAGTAAAAAGTTGTAAGTGTAAATTAGTAATAAAATTGTAAAATATTTTTAAAGCATGATTTTTTGAATTAAAATCATATTAAATATGCAAATAATATTTATATATATATATATATTTACAAGTTCTTAAATATACATGTGTATATTTATCATCAATGATCAAAATTTTTGCTGTGCAAAATTTTTGTTTGCGCAATAATAGATCCTATCCTTTCTTTTAAATTTGTACCATGTATAGGATATTATAAATAATGATTATTATATAATTATAATTCCAATCGATCACAATGAACTAACTTCTGTCATGTTGCAACGGATTTAGTTACGCTGTTTATATTAATACCCCTAAGTATTTAAAATGTCAAGCCTTCTCATTATTTTGACCTTTATTCTTAGTTGTAGTGGGTGAATGTCTTCTTTATTGCTCACCTTGGTCTTCATTATATTTATAGATACGTGTGTATTAAATACAGAATTAAGATAATGCCTTTATTAAGGATAAAAGCTTTATGACACTTTCTGCTAGATTAAATGTGTTATCTGAGTATCAAATGTTATTAATAAGTCTTCCACCCCAGATATAAATGTAATTGTTCAAGTTGGGGTCCAATTTTTTTAGAAAGGCTCACACACAAGTCACAAGCGACCTCATCTCGACCCAAACGGAATCTTTGGCTCAATGAGCCTTGGTGAGAACGTAATTTTTCCTTTATAATTTATTCATGCGATCTTATTGTTGGAAATTATATACGCGGCGCCCATTGTTCTGAAACTCAATATTGAGACAAAAGGTGTATGTGTGTACATTTTTTTTATATAACACACGTTTAGCGTATCACGTTATATAAGGAGACGAAAGGCGTGACGAAATTCGCTTAACAAAATTACAATGTCAACGAGATGTAATTAACAAAACATAATAACAAAGGTTAAAATTTAGAAAGTTGTGTAAGCGAGAGAATGGTTGTTTGGGTTAGGGGTCAGAATCGACCTCAGATTTCCATCAAATTACACCTGATTGTTTGAAGAAGTTCTTTGACACGTATGAAAATTTCTTTGACACAAATGTTTATACATTGTAGATAGAATACACTCACTTTCCCTAACTGGCATATAACAAACTATATGTAAAAATAAATCTATTTGGGTTTATTTTTCACTTAAACTCTATTTATAATTAAACATAATTGAAGTACGAATATTGCTTCAAAACTACTTTTGTTTTTCTTTCAAGTAAAATTTTAATAAAAATATCTATAACATAAAAACACTATACACCTTAGGATATATTTTTACTTTGCAAAAGTATTAAAAAAATCATTTATATGATACGTAGAAAAGTAATTTTTTTAGCTTAACATTATATTAGGTAGTCATTCGTGCTTTGGCCAATAAAACCTGAGGTCATATTGTATTAAATCTGTGTTGATGCACAACTGATATTTAAAATAAAATTGAGTCCTAAAATTCATGATGACTTTAACTTACACAAAATTTCATTTTTAATGAATTTATTTTAAAAAAATGGCTAACTACGACCACTAAAAACATTTGTGAAGTAGTTGATGATTTATTTGATATCCTTAAATGTCAAATATGCTTTAAAATTTGGAATTTGAACGATAAATTGCGATAGCTAGAATAATCCTGGAAGCGAAGGACCAGCGAAGATAGATAATTTTGTCCTCTCTGCAAAAATGAAAGTAAATAATACTCAAACTATCTATCAGCTGGCCCAAAAACTACATTGAGACGATTGGGAAAGTCTAGAGACATGGTGTGTGAATTCCACACGAAATGATAATCGGCTCGTATCCGCATATCCCAATGTTGCTTGATTCATTTTGATTCCATTATTTAAGGTCTATGATTTTACTCTTTAATACCCACAAAATTCAGATGAAAAGCAGGGGCAAACGGCTATAACTAAATTGATTTCTCAACAAGATAAAAAAATGTTAGAAATAATCCTATGATCGTGATAATGGTCTTTAACCGTGACACGCCTGCTTTAGAAATTTTTCGAAAATGATTAGCGCGGGTCATACGTGACTTTTTCCGGTGCAATTTCTCCTGATTATGCAAAAATTCGCATAGAAAACTTGGCGACAATTCGAGTCACGAGCTGCGTTTATCTTCCGGAATAGTAATTTTAAAAGAGCAGGTATATTTTTCGAGATAAAATTATAGTTCGTATAAGATTTTTTTATTATTATTAGCATAATATATTACATAGATAAATGTGAATATTTTACTATTGATGCCTTGAAAAATCAAATCAAAAAGCAGTTTTTGTTACTACATTAACTTTTAACAATCTGTGACTTAAATAAACCAGATTTACCTGTTAACTTTTTTTTAGGCATTTGAATTATCATATTAATAATAGTAGTTTTTTATTTACATTTTTTATTTAATCATCTAAGATTATTTATTGATATCCTGAGAATATTTATAATGATGATTAATTGGATTGAATGAAATATATAAGCAACTATATAATAAAAAAATATATAGAACATCAATCAAGTCGTACACGAGCACTCTAATAACCGTGCAAACGTTACAAATTATTTTTTAATTAATCAAAAACAGTTATGCCACCTTTACGAGAAAATGTTTATTGCCAACATTGTCTGATTTGCTTTTAATGACTCAAACTAGACAAAACTTGTAAAGTACTAATAAAGAATGCAAGGACCCTCTCACGCTCTAGATTCTTAGAATCAAAAAAAATATTTGAAGCAAAAGAATGACATCTCACTCTGATTCTGAAACATGCATGACTTAATAATTCATAGTCGGTTATGGTTGCACGCGAAACTTAAGGTCGCCGGTTCGAATCCCGTTGGTATCATTGGTTCAATGACTCTTGGTTACGAAATCAGAAATTCGCGTTCGACAATAATACATCTGATTAGAATTAAATTTATAAATTCAATATTCGATCAAAAAAATAATATTTGGTAATAAGGTTCTCTATTATGCATGACATTGATTAATTCTAGGTCAAGTTTTAGATACTGTATGCTCATTATTTTTGTGTTTTTGTATGTCTCTGATTATATTAAAAACCCAATATTTATTAAAAATATATAATGATCTTTAATTTATTGATTAACTAACGTAACTAACGAAAATTATAGTTAATAACTTGAATCATTAGCGAGCTAGTTAATTTATCATTAGTGAAAAATAAAACAGGTTTTCCCGATATTTTCTCTCGTTAGTCTTAAAAGTGTCATTTTCGCAACACACAATCCGTAAAAATATGTCACGCTTCGCTGCTGAAACTATACAGAGTGACACAGAGATTTTAAGTGTGTCGTCAAACACACAATCGAGACCATCCGCACCAAATCGATTCTAATAGATTAAAAGCTAAACAGTTTGAGAGCCGCCGGCGCTTAGCGGTAATCCGAATTAGCGTTGGCCAGCGAACAATGAACAATCGGTTTACCGAATTATTGTGACAAATATAATAATTTACAGTTATAAAATTTACACACGCGAGTACTGGGTGTTTACAAACATTATAACAATATTAAATGCTCGTTTTTGTCGTTGATTTTTATCAAACAGATATTGCAACGTTTCGTTCTGAGAAACACAATTGTTATCGTGTAAACCACATGCGTTATTTCATAAATTGATGATGTAGCTGACAATAAGATGCTGTGTCATTGTGTGTATTCAATTCTGCTCATAGACTGTTGGTATAATATTGACTCAATCGAGATTCGAAATCGCTTCTAAGAATCGCCGGTAAAAGCTTTCATATATATTTATATATATACTTTATATAATACATATAAAATATGTATGTTAAGAATCGTACATACTTTTTCACAATAGCTAAAAAAAATGTTTGGGCGGTGTGTTCAATAATCAAGCTTTTTAAGTTTATAAAACTGTCTATATTGCTATAAATTTAATGTAATCCCATAAGATTCGTAAATAATCGTTTTTGGCTACGGTCTTCTATCGTCCATTTAGGATTATTTTGGTCCATGAAATTGAGGCGTTTAAATACCTATATTTTTGATCTCCATTAATTTATTAAATTATTCATTTAATGAAAAAACAGCTTTATCGTATTTTTTCATAATTCATTAAAATTGTGAAATTCTGTAAGTGAGACATAAAACTGAAATAAAATGTTACGCTTTTTCTCTAATATTAAAAAAGCCGATCAATATATTTGTAACATTTAATTACAGAATTACATAGAAATAATAAATTTCATAAAATTTTAAATTAAAAAATGGGGTATTACCGTCCCCCGCTTCGCTTAAACTGTATTAAAAGTGCTTAGAAAATTGCAAAAAATATATTGCATATATTATAGCACTCTGTTAGGTAAAATTAACTATAGAACTATAAGCTAGATTTTGTATAAATATTATATTAGTTAATTTAACACAATTTTCATTCTTAATTTTGTGTTTTTATATTTATATAAATAGCATATATTTGGAAGAGTTATATGAAACATTTATTAAAATTAAATAATTAATGATTATTAATAATTAAAAAAAATATTATTATTATTAACTATATTTACCAATTATTTTTGCTCATAAAAATATATAAAAAAATTTTTTTTGAGAAGTTATCTAATAAATATTTTTAAATAATATAGTACTAATGTTATTTATAATATTTAATAATAGAACATGTACTTTTAATGAACGATAAAAATAAGCACTGTAGATTTTTCTTTGTATAGTATTTTTCATTGTATACTTAAACAAACATCTTTAGGGTCTAAAGGCTTTAAATGTCCAGTGCTTTGCATTCTTTCTAAATCTAATATGACAATACAAAACGAAAAATAATTTTTCGTCTATTGTCATTACCATTGCATATTTTGTTTATTCTGAAACTGACTAATAGTTAAATGTCAACTAATTACTCTTAACGAGCTACAAACAATAGCGTCAATAAAAAGTAACGGTTCAGTCACATTTTTACCAAGCAAAAAACTGTTAATTTAACTGACACATATAACAACTAAAAACAAAACAACTTGTAGTTATTATGCAGTACACTTCTTATCATCTCGGTAATAGTTAAAAGCTTGCGTTTAACCGTATATCGCGATCGCACATTAAATAGTAATCGTCTCCGGCGCCGATTACTTTTTCACATCACTAACACTCGCTCTTGATTCCCCTGAGAATCGTCTATGTGTGGATTGTTGGTAATTTCGTTTTATTGTGTTTCCGCGTTGAAACAATCGCAAAATGTCGATCATGCAAAGAGCGAGTCGTGGTATTATAAATCATAATGTCGGCGAGAGAGAACGGCCTTGCGGGAACAATTTTTTTAACGATCGGGTAGGGGGGAATATTTTTTTTATAATTATCCATTTAAATTTTATATATATGAAGTAAAATTAAAAGCTATTTAAATTATATTAATCAGATTAAAATTGTATTTAAAAAATAAACTTCTTAATACCAGAGTTTTACTTTTAATATTATTAGAAGTAATTTGATATGCAATTCAAACTTATTATTTTTGTGGCAAAAACATGTTTTTCAGTTTAATTAATTATTATATATTAATAGTCAACTCTCTAAACAACAATTATATACAATTTAGAATAACAACGAAATTCTTCCTGAGTCACTACACCAAATTGCAACGATTGTCTTACATAGTTCTTTTGAAAGAACCAGCAATTACCGTACATGGGAAAAAACTTAACCCAGCGAACGTTAAAAAAAATGTTAAAATATAATTTTTCAATATAATATTATATTTTTTATGTAATTTTCCTACCCATTCACACGTATTATTTAATTGCAACAACGCTCTATGGGCCAATTTTGTATTAATTGCACATTGTTCGGCGAGAGTAACGCCTTATTAATATAATAAAAAGCATAAATAATTCATCGTCCCAATGTTTCTATATTATTTTATTTTAAAACAATATCGGAACAATCCGCAACCTTCGATTGTCACGAATCGAAGATCGTGCATTTTGAGATGCTGCAACAACTGTGTCAAAACCCTCAGATCGTGTGGAAATTTTCAACCTTGATTCGAGTTTCAAAAAGTGGCTGCAGGATGTTGTGCCTCGTTCTCAGAACAATTGTCCGTGATCCGTCTGCGAATTCGATTATGCTAAATGTGACCCTTTAATTATATTTTGGTTTTAAAGGTCTCGGAGAGATAGATAACACAATCGGAACAATCGGCAACAGTTTCTTGGTACTGTGTCTTGTTTGTTTGTCGCATCCGGTATTGTTTTAGGATGCATGGTAATTAAGACACAATGGAGTGATTGAGAAACAGATTTACATTATACGGACATGGCTACAGAAACATCAGTCTATTAGATATATTGAAACTCTTCTTACTGTATAAATAGGTTCGGCTTTTTAAATATTGATTTTGTGGGGATTGGTTTTATTCTTGAAACTCAATAAACTAGACAATAGCGTAAAGGATGGGACCACACAAAGGCCCTCGTTACGACTAGAAAAAGGGGTTTCACATAAATAACATGCAAGGATTCTCCGGTGCATTGAATGATTATTTCTTTGCTATGAAAGCAATCTAATATTTTTTACCAGATTTCACCTGCGTCTTACTGGCTGTGAAGTCACGCCTCTTAGGGTTACTAAACCATAAAATTTATTTTCTTTTTGCATGTTGTTGAACCTTATGGTTGTAAATGTTTTGATAAAGGTCTTTAATTTTCGATGAAACTATAAGTAACTTAAGCTTGTAGATTTATTAATAAATTTATTGACACGCCATTAAATAATTATTATTGCTATGAGTCAGATTAAGATCGATATTGTTTGTGTCCTTACGGACCGAGTGGTACAAAAAGTGATATAATAATGCTCCCAGAACTAAAGAGTATTTTGTAACAATATATAAATTATAATGTTCCCCATTCCTTCCAGCTTAAAATAACTTCGTTGCCCTGCGGTTAATCTCCGAAAGAGCACATATATCTGTAATAATATTTAATTAATTTATACTGTATCTTATACTATTAATTTTATAGCATTTTCCGGTAGTTTCTTAACACGTTTCTTGTAATTAAACCATACTCGAAAGCTTTCTTGAAGCTTAGGCTTTTTATTAGTATGGGATTAACTTCTTTCATTTTTATTTTCTTCAAAGGAAAATCGAATTGATGTGTTGCTTCAAGAAACGACTATTTTTCCTTCTTTATTTTTTAGACATGATGCTGGAAATGATTTGAAAACTTTTGTTAGGTTATCATAGAAGAGAATGTAATAGTTTTTCGTTTATTATTTTTTGCATATTTTACATTTTCTAGTTAATGTGTTATAATATATGCATTGGTAGTTGTTTGGTTTTTGTGTTGCTTTTCAGAATGGTCATTAAAGTTCTGATTACAACTAGATATAGATATCTACTTAATATTAGTAGAAGGATTATATGTGGCTTTTGCATAAACTATTTCATTAAACTATGTTATAATATTAACATATAATAAAAAAAACAGATCAAGTAATTAATGATCATTGATTAAAACTACTGACGATTAAATTAAATTACTGGTCAAAATCAAAAAAATTACTGATTTAATAAATATCATGGCAACACATATAGCCATAAATCAATGACAAAATCAAATATAACGCATGGAATAGCGTAGTCCATGACGTCCCGGACTAGAAACTCTGAGGTTGCGGGCTCGAGCCCCAGTAGCTGCACTCGAATTTTTATTTATAAAAAATGCGCTATTAATAAAAAAAACAGCCCCTGCTCTAGTGACATCTATTGTTTATAAAATTATTACCATCAGACTTTCAGTCTGATTGTTTTATTACTATTAGGTATTTATTATATTTTATTAATTTACTTGGTACAGATTTACTCCGTTGTAACGCATTGGGCTTACGCCTGTTAGGTTACAACGGAAGATTTAATAAAATAAATAAATAACCAAAAACTTAACATGTTAGAAAAAATGTATTTATTGGAACAGATTTATTTTTAAAAAATAAGCAATTTTTTGTGATTTATTTTATAAAATCATTATTATATTTTAGTACCAAATTACTGCTTTGAATAAATTCAGCACATACTATGCACTCTAATCTATAATAGCATAAAAATATATACCAATATATTAACTAGCTGCTATTTACACTACAAAGGGATGCTAGAAAACTAGCATCCCTTTGTAGTGCAAAAAAATCTGCGCGTTGAAGATGTACACTCAGTGTACATGTGAAAAAAAGTGTTTAAATTAGTAATTCAATTTGTTTTAAATTTAGGAATATTATTACGAAATAATCTTTATAGTAAGTAAGTTATTGAAATTGATCTGTAGAAATGCTGATATTATTTTTACAGAGTTAAGAACACTGTACGTAAACATTACTTTCGTGCAAAGTAAAAAATCTGACTAGCAATAAATTTCAATTTAATGATAAATTGATAGTCGATTTTGTTGTCAAAATATTTTTTTTGTCACTTCCGATGATTACTTATAAATTGTAATTGTCTAATGTATTATAAGTGGAAGAATATCTTTAATATTCACATTTTATTCGAGATATTCACATCAAATAATATCATGTACACTCGGTGTACATCACAGTAAATAAAAGTTTAATCGATATTTGTTCAACAGTTTGTTAGGTTAGATTCAAATTATATTAATTCCTAATTAGTTTAGTAAATTTGATGCTTATTTTGTATTTCTTAGATATTATACAATATGTTTTTTTTAAGGATATGCTCCAATTTAAGGAAGTGCTTCTTGAATACTTAATGATATTGTCTTTTCCTCTCATGTTTGTCCCTATCTTCATTAATAATATGGAAAACAGCTTTCTATGTGCGTAAATGTATACATAACATAAGCTCATTTAGTATAAATCGAATCCTTAAGAGCTAATAAAAAATTTGCATACACACTCATGCGTGTATTTGATCAGAATTTATCGATTGTCTGTTGTCGAGAGCGACCTCGAGCGCCTGTTGTGACCTCTCGCCAACTTAATTTCATCTCGAATATTTGACCTCATTCTTCGGCAGTTTGCTCATTACACATTTTGCCATCACCCAGTCGGTGTTGTGTTACCCACGCACATTTTTTGTGTTGTATTATTATTATTGCAACGTAAACAATATTTTAAATGTTGAAATTTTTAGGGTCACGAAGGTGTTTGTTCTGTGAAAATCATCCGATGGCATTGCGAATTACTGAGATGCGCTTCAAAGTTTGCCTCGGGTCTTAAGACACTTGAAACAGGTGTTAAAATGACGTGGATTTTTTTGCAATAGCTGATAATAATCTCAAATAACTCTCGATCTTCTATATAAATATATTCATTGGCATCAACAAATCGATTTTAATTTAAGATTTCCTGAAAATCTTGATTAGAGAATCCCATGTGTTTTAAATTTATTACATTGACTTTCTATTATATATACAACTGATACTTATAGAAATAGAAATATGACTCCATAATCTCAGAGGCATAATTCGGACGTATAGAAGTCTGCTTTTAATTGGCGCAAGCCTAAGATTCTTCAGCATGCCACGGGCGTTATTCTTCTGCTTCTTCTCCACCTGATGAATGGACTGATGACACACACATATGCACACATATGAGCCGCGCTGGGTGTCCCGCTGACACGGTTTACACAGAGAGCTCTCATTCGCCACACGCGTCATCCGGCATTCATTCCAAACACCGGTTTCACCGTTAATACTGGGTTTGGGTCTGGACCGAAACCACCTGATCGATCACCACCATCCCAAATATAGCGAAAGGAGGAGGGAGTGGTCAAGTGCAGCGGCGAAAGCGCCAATGCAAATTCCATAGACCGGAAGTGTGAAAATGTGGCGAGTCTGTATATACAGAATCCTGAAATCATCTGGCTTTAGATACATATTTGGAAATGTTTACCTATAAGGTAGCTTCAAATTCCATCGTAATACGTGTTAAATACAATTATTTTGACTCAATTAATGAATCTTATAATGCTCTAATTTTTTGTGCTCCATATGCGTAATTGCTTTCTCTCGCAATATTAAGTAGCAATATGCGTAAAAGTGTATTTAATATGATCCTTTGCTTATTATTGATTGACTTAATTGATTTGTGTAATTTTTAAACTTCTTATGTTATTATTAAAAGTCGATTATAGCCCGCAATGCTGAAAAGTTTGCCTATCTCTGGAGTATACTAAAGTTCTATAAATTATAATGATTAATTTGTGACGTTTTAATAAATGAACTTAAACCTTTGAGTGGTATCGCCGTACATGTACGGCGTTTTGAGGTACTCCAGATAGCTATATATTTACATATATAACTACAGACATAATAAATATAAAAGATTATATTTGTATAATCCTTTTTTAAATTTGATTAAATGTAAATGATTTCTGTAGAAAATAATACGAATAAAATTATTTTAAATTTATTTTATAAAACATATTAAGAGCTTTTTAATTGATTTAAAAAAATCCACAAAACCCGAATAATATGTAAAATAAATTATTAAAACATACTAATACAATCACTATTTTTTTCTATAATTTACTTTAATTGCAATATAAAATAATAATAAATAAATAACAATGGTAATAATTATGCAAATATACGTGAAATTAACTCGCCACTTAAAAGGTTAATGTTCATTTGTGGTACTGTGTATTATTTTAATTAATACAATTTTTTAAATATTAATTATTTTCTTACAATAATACGTGTTTATTGTCGTAGATCTGTGCTACGTAGTATCCAAGTTGTCTTAAAGATATTGTTGAACTTTTGGATTCAGGTGACTCCTGAGTTAATAGCGAAGTTCCAAGTCAATAGCGAAGTGGTAAAAGTAGCAAATTCAGACTAAGAAAGTCTTTCGCTCTTCCTACTCTTGATTGACTGGCCAATGCTATGATTCAGCGAGGAAAGAGATTATTTGTTATTGTCTACTAAATATCTTGTATCACACTGACTAATAAAAAGAAAAGGGAATTAGTCTTACATGCTTTTAGCAAGTCCTTGTGACAAATTGCGTCGCATGTCGTACTATTATTTTCTATTATAGAGATTAATTATATCGTAACGATCTGGAAGGTTTCAGACACTATTTTTATTTAATTTTTCAACGGTTCTGTTAAATTTAATGACTCGAGAATGGAAATGTTTCATTTAATATAATTTAACAGTAGCAGAGCAATTATAATTATTGCTATGCAATGGCTTGAGCAACCATTATATTTTAATGTAAGGTGTAAATAACAATAAAAATATACAGTGTAATGTATCTTTTCATACCATTTATATTCTTAATATATAACTCAAAGTTAGAAAATGAATTTAGTATCTAATTTAAATAAATAAATACTAATGCTAGATCCAAATTTGAGCGTACGGTATTCGTACACTCAATAGCTGCGGTACCTCACGATAGTGAAGAACAATCATTAATATGATATGTAATCATCATTATAATTTAATTTACCTAAAAATTTAAATGAATGGTGACACCTATTTTTTTATACAAACGATTACTGTACTATTATATTTAAGAAGCAAATAATATCAGACGGGTCCAGTCTGATCGATGATGATTAAAATACGTTACATACTTAGTATGCGCGAGATTACTATTATTATTTTTGATTGCTTGTGAATCTATCGTTATAACATAATTGGCGTTAGTCGTACATCTACAAGTTGTTATTGTAACAATATTAAAAATAAAATACATGTATTTATTACTTTGTAATATAGCTTTAATCAATATACATATGTATTATATTTTGTAACAGGTTATGTTTAGCTGCAATAATCGTACACTTACGGTCTTTAATTTATTGTAAGACTTTGGTATGAAAGTTCACTACAGTTCTTATCTTAAAAAAATGATAACGGAAGTAGTACAAGCGCGATAAAGCAACCAGTTGTGCCATACTGGAAGACTGATAAACAAAAGCAACTGACACATTGCAAGCGTTTCCTTGTTCAAAGTTAAATTTCCTTCTTAGCAGTTGCTCTTGAAGCGACTGCTTTCTAAACTCAACCGGTCACGTGACCGCTCTGAAACGACAGGACACTCAATTATGCTGAATCGAAATCATTCTCGGTGCGTGCAGAGGAAGTTTCCGCGAGTGGTGCTTTGGCAACCCGCGTGGTATGGTTTCGAAAGTGATCTCTTTTCTTATTCGCAATCCGTTCCGTTTGCGGACTTTAATTAATGCAAATTTATCTCTCGGCTACACACACTACGCCGCGTATTAATCACATTTTCAAAAGAGCGAGTAAATTCTTCTGTAATAATTCCGCGTCCGAAATTCGCGTATGAGAATCGGGTCAGAATTCAGTGTGAAGACACACCGAGAAAACTTTCGTTTCGGTGATCTGTTGTCACATTGGCGCGATTGAGCAATCTATCCAATTGAATTTATTTTTTCTTGATTGTGGTGGGTAATTAATTCGAAATAAGTAACGAGGTGTCGTGCGTTGCTTCATAACCGGAGTTGATCTAAGCGTAACTCGAGAATTGCAGGAAGTCATAAACCAGTATGTTGCTAGTTCATTGATATTGTATTTAAATATAGTTCCACTTTGGTGCGATCTAGTTTATCGATTAAATAATATCAAATAGCATAATTTTAATCCATAAATAATTTTCTAAAATATTTTAAACATTTTAACTGACTTCAGACTCGAGATAATAAAACATCTGCAAGTTGATTTGTAACAGCTCTTAAAAATGCAAAAAATAGACTGGGGTGTATTTTATTTTTAATGTATATTTTTTAGATTTAGATTAAAAAAAACTGTCGTTAAAACTACAGTTTAATCATTCACTATTTAATTAGAATAATTTTTAATATTAAAAATAACATAACCTCATATATTTTTCTTACGATTAAATATAGATCTTACTAACATATATATAATAAGAAACACAACCAAAACAACTTAAACACATTTTAGTCGTAAATTATATATTTAGCTTCCATAAAATGTCTTTCGCTTGTATGCTATAAGTATAAGTTGCTGACTATTGACCTGAAAGTCTTGGGTTTGATTTCATGAACTTCAGTGTTTTTAAATTTCTATTTTATCTGGGAAATCAAAATAAGTGATTAATATATAACTCCTATAGATCATCATATATTCGGTTTTCTTCGATTTTCCTAATCTCACGGATAAATATAATTATAATTTTTTAAATAAAGCTTGCTCCTACTTCAGCTTAAAAAAATCTTATATGTTTTCGCAATGCGAGAGGTTTTAATTAAGGGAATCAAAAGAAATTATTTTACACTATATTTTTTATTGTTTACATAATGGGAATAATGACGCATTGGTCAAATTTGTAATAAAAAATAAAAATAATATATAAAGTTTATGACGTCAGTGATTTTTTGTAACATCAAATACATGCATTAAATATTTATCATACAAATTATTTTTTGTACATGTTATTATGTAATGCCATCATACAATAACTAAACTAAATCATACTTAATATATTAGTTAAAAAATAATTTAAAATGCTTGCTTAAATAAATATAATATTAACTTATAGTCATAATTAATAGTCTAAAATTTATTATATAGGCGTTTTTAACTTTTATTAACCGAAAGTTTAGAAAAAACTTTCTTAATGTTAGTTTTTTGTATTTACTATTCTTCAATCGTTTGACATGCTTAAATCACTGATTATATATAACAATTCAAAGGGTTTTATGTTATATAATATTGTTTATGGAATAAAGTGATATACAGTAGCATAAAAAAATAAAGAAGACGATAAAAATTTTATTTATTTATTTTTTAATGTCTTAAAATCGTCATCAAAAGGCACCCATACGTTTTATTTATTGTTTTTATGAGTATACATAAATTATGAAGGAGAAAATAAATATATTGTAATCGAGCGAGCGCGGAAAATTTCGATCTGCTATCTTTCTAATAAAATGCACCTCTGGTATTTCGATTTATATAAATAAATAAATAAAAGCAATGTTAATTGTATTATATAAAATATTATCTTAGTGTCAAACTAGTGTTTTTTTAATATTTTTTCAGTATTATAAAATGTAAGAACACAAAATAAAATAAATCAAAAAGAGTGCTAATCGAAAATAAATTTCTCTTTTATCACTACCTGCTTTTAATGTAGCTGTAAGTGAACCCCGTTCAGTCTTTAAAATTGCAATGATTATAAACCATTAACCTTAAACCTGAATTTTTATTTTTCGTAGAAAAAATATTTTTGTTCAAGTATTTTATTAAGTACATTAAAGGAGCATGAAAAATAATTATTTTTTGTAGAATTTTTGTGTTTTAAAATAATGTGGTTTACATTGAAATGTACAAAAGGTCAGGGTAAAAATAAAACTAAAATGGCTTAAAAAAACAATCAATAAATTATTGTACATTGCAATGTGCACTGGGTCTGAGGAGATTAAAACATATTCATAAAAATTCAATTTTTACAAAATAAAACATTTATTAGAATTTTTTAAATTTCTAGAAAAATAAATATTCATATGTTTTTTCTGAGAAATTATTTAAAAGAACCTTTATTTATAATACAGTAAATATCTTTGTACGTTTTCACATTATTAAATTATGATAATCACTATAATGTGATTCGAAAATCTGATCAGAAAAATTATATCTTTTATGAAAATTTTAATTGCTTATGATATCAACTTTTTCAGTTAATTTTTTGTCTGAAAATTAAATTAAATTAATAATTAATTATATAAATCAATAATCATAACTTGTTTGAGCAAATACATTTATACACATGAGCTTCTTATAAAATCTGATTTTTGCCATATAATAAAATTTATAATATTTAAATGTGTTTTTTTGTTTTAATTCACAGATAAACATCATGACAGTTTGAGCTAATCAAGACACATGAAGAAAATGCTGTCCAAACGTGATGTGAAGAAGTCCTACTATGTGTGGTTTTTGGGTGCTCAAGAAGCGAGGGTTGCTAGGGGAATCAGGCCAGCCCTCGCTGCTCTGCATCGATTGGAGAGAAGATCTCACGACCTTGATCCCTTTAAGGTCACGCTTCAGGTAATTATGAAACGAATCACATCAATAAAATAATAAAAAAATCTCACGATCAACTAAAAAATACAATGCGATGGGCTCATAAAGCAATAACGTAACTCAAGCTAACCTCATTGTATCAAGATATCTACAATATAACCATTGATGATAAAATACAATTTGTCATGTAACGGATCCGATCGTTATTAAATTAGGGTATTTTATGTGAAATTACGTGACTCGAGCAGAATCGATTTGATTTGATTATAACTGGACGCTGTGGAATTTCATAAGATGTAAAAAAATGCCTTTGTATATTGGAATTTTTATGGTGAACTATTATAGAAATTAATGCACTATTTTTTATATAGCTCTATATATAAAATTTATGCATATAATAAAAAAAAAACAGAAATTCCATTTCTCATGACGATTTACATAATTAATTCTTGCAATGTCTAATTAGGTGTCAAAATTAGCGAATTTTTAAAGGTCATCAAAATTTATTATAATGTAAATACACTTTCTTTTTATTATATTTATCTTAACAAGACATACTTGGGGGTGTTTTAGAGATTCTAATTTATTTATTAAATCAAAATTTTATTATTTTATTCTAATATATGTTACAGTGAATGTGTATTATTAACGAAGATAATTTTTCACTAGTTTAATTATTATTTTAATAACTTAGTCAGTTAAAATGTATCAAACAATTGATTAATAATTTCACTGCTTAGTATCAGTAAAACAGATGATCTGGTACGCGTATTTTCACACGATCAGAGATTCGAAGAATTGTAACTTCACATCGTTTGATACAATACTACTATATTTAAATTAAACTAAACATAAACCTACCTGATGAGAAAACGAAAACTTTAGTTAGTTTTTAAACTTTAATTAACTCATGTTGGGTTAGGTTAATTTTTTATGTTAGGTTTGAACAGAAAATAGATGTTTCGCCATTTTTTTCATAGACATTTTAGAGTGCATTTAATTTCACTAGCGCCTGTCAGTTAAATTATATTTTTTTAATATAAATATAGTACATCAACCTGTGAAAATGTATTCGGATATGATTTCACTGAAAATATATATTCACTATAAAATTATCAATTACATTAAAAAAATATTATTCTAATACTTATCGAATATTGTATTTTATAAAAATAGACAGTGGAAAGACAGGATTTTATATAATATATATGTATAATTTTTTTTTTTTGATAAAAATTCTATTATAAGACATTTATTTCTGATGCTTTAATTTAATGACATCATATGTTTTAAGTGGTTGAATAAAAGCCTATTAATCTAGCCCTGACTTTGACTTAGATATGCCAGAATATGACCCTGACATAGAAGTCGAAACGTCGGAATGTAAATATACTATATATTCATAAAGATCTGTATAACATTATTTCCATAACACCAAAAAATACGCAATGAAATTTGACAAATCGCTTTTGTCATAATTTGAAAGTCATAAATTCGCATACCCATTGAGCCGTGAAGCAGAAATGAGTTAACAAATGCCAAGAATGCTGAGTTAGGAAGGTCGTCAATGAAATATCATTACAATTGTCCGGTGAAAGGCGACAACGACAGTCACAAGTCATATTTATGACTAATGGCTCATCTTGTGTGTTTTAAGGTATCACCCAAGGGTCTGAAGATCGTCCAGAACGTCGACGGAAGGGCTAAAGGCGGTCGAGGAGGAAGGTCTCATACAGTGAAGCACTTCTTGCCGGCCGACAGCGTGACAGAAGTCGTGGCCAGGGGCGATGCCGTCGTCTGTGTCCTTCTGCTGTACAACCCGGTTACCAGGTGAATGAAATGACAAGACACAAACCAAGGTTTATTGTGCCTTTTGATATGGTGATTGGTTCCAGGCATTCAAGAAATTAGACTATGAACAAAAAATAGCTTTTACAGAATAGCACGAATTTAATTATTGTTGAAAGTATCTATTGATTTATTATTTGATAGTGAAGTATCTATTAGATACAGAGGATTGTTCGTCAATCATGTTTCAACTGACTGAGCCACAATATTAGTATTATTATTTATTTATTGTTGTAAATTTACCGCAGTAACATAACTGGCGACAGCCTAAGGCAGTAACAGCGTATATAACAATTCTTCAGTCAATCAATCGATGTCTGACTAACTGTAAATTATTAGCTTAAATTAGTATTTTTAATGTTAAAATTAATTCTGCTGCTATAATCTTTCATTGGATTACAAGAACCAATGCGTTTTTATCGTGTATTATAAAATATGTAAAAATATATTTTATATACAATGGATCATTAATCAACAAATAATTTCATTTATTGTTTAATCATTAAAATATTTAGAGCAAAAATATAGACTGAAATGATGCTGTAACAAAAAGTATTATCGTATTTACCTAAAAAAAAGTACACTTAATTTTATTTCTTATTTATCCAATTTTTTTTATCTATGCTAGGTTAGATTAGCCTCAAATCTAGGTTAAGTAAGATTTGAATTATATAAACTGAATCATCTTAATAATACTACAAATATTTAAACACTTTAAAATTTTATATATTTATTACAATATATACTATAATTTTATATTTCAGTTTCGCTTTTATTATATATTTATTTGCGATCAGACAATATTTTTAGTAAATGTTTATTTAAAACTAATCTTAGTTAGAATCAAAAAAACCTTATTTAATTTATCAATAAACTAGAATAGCGTACCCCTTGGTAAATTAAGATTTACATTTTAAGGCTTTCAAAAATTCGACAATCTATAGCATAGGCTAAGTTTTGTTTACATTCATAATTAAGAACTAAAATTAAATTGTAGACCGGGACTAATTAGTTAAATACTATTAATAATATTAAAATGCGTTAATTAGGAATGCATTAAAAATAACTGGTAGATCTAAATTAACAATTAAAACAAATAATTATTTTTCACTTTTTTTTTTTCAATAAAATAAAACGAAGGTAAAAATAAAAAAATACAAGATATAATAATTGCTAACCAACAAAATGACTTTGTGCCAAGAAACTGAATTACTAAATATTAGTTACTGTATAAAATAGTTAGCTTTATCTTATAATTTTTTAAATATACCTGATAAATCAATCTTAAGTTAGGTTTAGCTAAAGTTATTAGTATTTTGAGTCTTAAAACTCTTTTTATTGTAAGAGAAAAAATTATACCAATTAACAATAAAAATATGTATGAGCATACCTTTAAAAAAATATAATACAAATAGAAAAATAGTAAAAATTAAAATTAAAAAATACCTTATTGAAAAAATATGTTATTTATTCAAGACGAATGATTTGATTAATATTTTTTTCTGTAAAAAATAATAGTACTATAAATATAATAGTTTCTGAACTATATTTTTAAATGAAATATTTTTTTAACATTAAATAATAATATGATATTTTAAAATATGCACCATATTATAAAGTCTTCTCTAAATTAAAATTATTACATGATGATTACATGATATTTGTAAAATATTCACTGATATTAAGAAAAAAATATTACAGACTAATTAATAAAAAAATAATAAATCTGTTTTTTGCAGATTTCTGTGTTATAGCTATACTCTGTTTCATGTCTATATTAGTAAAAATATATATTGAATAAATAGTTTCAGTTAAAAAACTAGTTTATATAATATTTTTGGCGCCCTTGAAAAAATAAAATTCACAAATAATTAATTGCACTTTAGTTTAGATCATATTTACTTTGATAAAAAAAATATTTTGCACGAAGGAGCAATTATTCTACTAAAATAAAATTTATTCAACATTTAAAAAAAATAAAATGCAAATAAGAAAAAATATAATCACTTTCCTTTATAAAAGGATATTTTCAACGGTGCTATTTTATCACGCTTCCTTCCCATCTGTTGACAGTTGCGAAACGTCCATTTGCTGTTCAAACCAAAACCTAATTTAAACGAATTAACCATACTCCAAAAAATAGACCGTATGTTCAAGTTAAAAGTATTCAATTTATATAGTTCGAAGTATTAAATTTATAGTGCTAATGTACAAGTGCAAAGTATGATTTTCATATCCAATCAGATAAGAAGCATGAAATATTTTCTTCCAATTGTATTAAATGTCATATTAAGACGAATTTAATAATCTTGCCATTTGTATTATAAAGCAATGAAAACATATCTTTTGACATCCATTTCTAAAATACTGTATATGTTATTATATGGCAATATATTTTAATATTTTCTTTAGATACTTATATCTATGATTAAATTAAATATATCAGCTAAATATATTTATTTAGCACCCAAATATCATTGCATATCATTTCACAAAAGCTAAAACTGATTTTTAGTTGCCAATTTGATAGTATATTGTCATCATAATCTGTTGATATCTGCCACCCAAAAAATAAATATATAGTACACAGCTTTTATAGTTTCACATAACACTGTCTATATAAAATAAAACCAAAAGTTAATTTGATATCTTAAAAAAAGTTCGAGGTGAAGCAAGCTGTATTTTATGAATGGCTTTAAAAAAATAAACTAACCTTGTTTTTGAGTTAGACTAGGTTAAATATGTGTAGCCTAGTTTAAATTAAATATGTGGTTAGCTTTATTTTATTACCTACTAACTAGCTATTTAAAACCAGATTTATAATAATTTTTATGTTACATCTAGAATATGAAATTTAACATATTTTAAATACAACATTAATATAGATAACCTTAAATTTATTTATAGATCTCGATATGTTTGAACTTGACTTTTAAATTATATTTTAAAAGAAACATTAGTAAATCTATACATTAACTAAGCTAATCTAATTCCAATGTTTTGAATAGCTCTTAAACACTACCATTTTCAAGCAAATTGAATTTCACACAGTAAGATGTTAATTAGATGTTCATGAACTTTTTATTTTATGGACCTATTTGTAAGTCAGATTCGAGCAACGATTCTCAAAATAAAGCAATTAAAGAAACAGCAAAATACAGTTTCCAAAATTATAAAAAAATATATGATATTAAATATAGTGACATTTATTTTTTGAAGATATGTCAATGTTAAAATTTAGAACATTAAACTGTTGTGTTATATTTGATAAAGCAGCATGTATCTCATTTTGGACATCTAATTGATTTGTGTGATGAGAAAGTATAGAAAATTACAATTAGATACGTTGTTGCCAACATAATTTAAGCTTCTATAGCTTATTTTACAAGGTGAGGAATTATTTAAGAATTTTACGAATGACCTTATATCAATAAGTTCATACTTGGTTAAGTCAGAATTTTTAATACAGTGTGTATCAGAAAGAAAAGGTTTACGAATCCATGATCTAGCTTTTAGTCCAGTCAAATAAGGGTTTAACCTCGGAATGAAAGATAACAAGCTGAAATTTTGCACAGACCTTTGTTTTGGCGTGCTAAAGATAGGGTGAAAAGTCTCATAAGATATCGTGTCTGCTAATCAAGATATTAAAGGTCAAAGGTCATAAAAATCGTTTTTTTGCAAATATCTCGCCTCTTTTGCGTCGCATGTCATTAAATGTTTAACAAAACTTATAGAAAATAAAATTTTCTACAAGTTTGTTAAAATTAATTTCTTCGTATGGTTAATGGTTTTCGAGATATAGCGCGGGGAGTGGGAAGCGCGCATCCGTTTATAGGATAACGCTATGTAAACTACGGAGCCAGAGTTACCTGTACATTCTTCCACAGTTTCGTAGAAAACATCGCAAATTGTTATCTGCTGAATGAACCCATCTAAAGCATTATAACTTTCAATCTCCATATCTTCAAAAATCATCATCGATAATGCAAAAAGTAATACGTATGACCTCTGATACTTCTTGCAAAAGCGGGACCATCCAACATTTTGTCGACAGAAGTCGATGCATAAATTGTACTGAGAGCTTCCTTGATTCCGCTTCCATTCATTATATACCCTATGCATCCAATAAAAGACATAAGCATATGAAAGCCTCCTAGTTTCACAACTACTCTGGACAAGTCTGAGCTAGCATCTGAAGGTGCTACGATTTCACGTGCTTTTATGTACAACGGCTGATCAAAAGTTATTAAGCATGTTCTTTGTTCATGTTTCTTGGCAGTGTTTATAGCACACTGTAATGTAGTGTAAATTGTGTCCATATTACTCACAGGATGATGAATAAAAGTAAGAAACAGAATCCGAGAAGTTACAAAGTTCTCATTGTTTTTTGTAAGTTGTTCAATAAATCCATTCCACCCTGGCAACGGTGAGATATTTTTCCACTTTCCGTACTTCCACAACAAATCAACTACATTCAATATTTGTTCGGTTAGTTCTTCTACATCATTAAAATTTTAAACTTGAATCTCTTGCTCAATCCGGGTACGACATGATTTTCATACACTGGAAGGGGTATATGTGATAGTGCTGCTAACTCCTTTGCACTTGGTTTTGTTGTAAATTTCTTTATGCGGTCATCAGATATAACTTCAGATTTTGGAATTATTATTTTTATCATTCCCATTATATGAACAGTATTATAGCCATCAAGAGTATAAATATTTTTCTGCATTATCTGTTGCATACTGTACTAAGGCACTTGACTATGATGGTTGATTACGAGGCTGTGGGTGATAAACAGCTGAAATTTAACATTTTACAGTATCACTATATGAAGCGAAAAAACCTAAACTTGACAAAACATCCAAAAGTCTTTTTGGATGTTTGGCCTATCTGTATTTTTTCTATGAAGAAATACAGATAGGCCTATTAATAACTGCGAAGAAAAGGACCGTTTTCGTATGGAAGTCATTATAGCATGACTTATAGCTGTGTATTTCGTTTTAAAATGCCCCGTCTTTCCTTTTCTGTTCTTTATAATAACTTCTTGCAGAAAATGTAATAAAGTTTTCGGAATTTCTTCATTAATATTTTACTCGGGGGCGGATAAGACTTGGTCTCAACAACAGAAGATCGAATATCTTCTCTAATAATTGCCGCAGCAGCTTCCACTACGCGCAAGTGTTCTTCTTCCGAAGTGCCTTTTTTATTTTCATACCAAGCTATGGATAAAATTTAAGCTTGAGCATCGCGAAAAGAAAAAATAGGGAATGATCCAATCTTCGTTGTAATTATAATGTCAGTTAAATATTTTTCTCTTAATTTGGAAATGATCTTCTTATCATCTGGTACATACTCCGTAAGGACATCTCTCAACTCTTTCAATTTTTTCGCACAAATTTCTTGTCGAGCAATATTTCATTTTTAATTATTAATAATACAATGAAGAAAGTAATAAAATTATGGTTCAAACGACTTGCCGAGACCACTTTTTTCACGATTGTTTACTTTTTCAAAGCTTATACCAAGTTAAGCAGGTAGAAATACTCGCTGGATTCTATAAACGGATGTACGCCTCCCACTCTTCGCGCTATATCTCAAAAACGGTTAATGATACAAAACAAATATTGTAACTAAACTTGTAGATAATTTTATGCTTTACAAGTTTTGTAAAGCATCTAATGACGTGCAACGCATAAAACGCGAGATATTTGCAAAAAAACAAATTTTGTGACCTTTGACCTTTGATATCTTGATTAGCAGACACGATATTTTATGAGACTTTTCACCCTGTCCTTAGAACATCAAAACGAAGGTCTGTGCAAAATTTCAGCTTGGTATCTTTCATTCCGAGGTTTAGCCTTTATTTCGCCTTATTTGACTGGACTATTTTATCTTAACAAGATAAAGTTGTTTAATGTAAATATTCGCAGATAAAGAATTTTATATTTTAACTTTCTCTTTATAAAGCACAGACATTGGCATCTAATCTCTTTTCTCAAAAAAAAAGTTTTAAGATTTTTTTAGTAAATTTATAAAAATAAAAAAAACGATACAATAACATTTTATTTTGTATCAAAGAAATGTAAAGAAACTTTATATTTTTTGCTCTAAGCTTGCCATATTTTATCAGAAATTATTACAGAAATATCGAGTGTACTTTGTTGAGATAATGTTGTCTTCAGTGCTGATTTTAATCATATTTTCTGGCAAGTAAAAACTGCAAGTACTCTTTGATTTTTTATAAAAATAAACTTTCACATTCTTCGGTTCCTAGAAATTGGATTTAAATCTAAATATTAGCTCTTAAATATTTGCTAAAATCACAACTGCATTATAATTCTTGATATTTTTTTGCATCTAGGCAAATAAATTTAATTTCAATTTTGTAGATGATTCACTTGATCTGAATTTCAAGTATTAATTTGACAACTACATAAATATGACAACTCTAATTCGACCCGGAAATTTTAAATTTAGATCGTTAAAGTGCTGTGTTATATTTATAAAGTTAAAGCAATTCGTTTTTATATCAGGAGAGATTTTCTTAATAAACTTTTTTGCACGTATTTAATTTATGTGAATTGATTTTGGGTTTAATTTCATTCTGCTAAGCTAATAATTTAGCTACAAGTCTATTTATCTTTTCTGTCATTAATTTTGCTTCGTATGTTTATATACACACTAGTTTTGTAATTATATTTGATTAAAAACGTCTTGAAATTATCTTCGCTTGTAATATTATTATGAAAAGATGCAATATTAATCAGTTCTTAATAATCAATAAAAGCAGAAATAAATACAGCTACTTCAATAAAAAAAATCACTAATATAAATAAATCTACAATAATATACTGTATTATTATAATCATATACTATAACATATAATTTTGTTCATTGAAATGAAAGTTTTTATTTGGTGAGAAATGAAAAATATCGAGAGACCATAGTGCTTGATTAAAACCTTCCTGAAATATCGATCTTATTTAGGTTATAGGTAGCAGAAATAAATATATATACAAATGACCATAAATTGATGTTAAAATCATATGCTTATATTATTTGCTGCAAATTTTTAAAAATACATTAAATATTGTTTTAAATATTTTAGTAAAAGCAACTTAAAGCTTTAAAAAGAAGGTTGCATTTTATGGGCTTGTGAGCCGCATGCGGCCCGCGGGCCACGTGTTTGTCATTACTGTTGTAGTTAGTCGTCAGCTTGATTTATGCCGCTTTTAACGCCATAGAAATTTTGTTTTTCACGCTTAATTTAATGAAAATTTTTAGAATAGCTGTGTCGTCAGTGTGATTATTTCAGAAAAGGCTCAAATAAAAAGGTATGATTAAAGTGAAGAAAAATATTGTTTAAATACCTAAATGAAAAAGGCGATTAAAAATGCATTTGAAGGAAAATAAAAGTTTAAATATATACTGTAGCCATTTGTCAACAAATCCTTTTTAATTATACTTATTACAGCAAAAAAAAATTTTTTGAGTCACAGGTTCATACATATTTTATAATTATATATATTTTATGCTCATTTTGTAATACATATGCATATATTTAGATTGACATTAATCATTTTAGATGTCCCCTACACGCACACGCCTACCGTTGCGACTCGGAACAGACTGCCCAGGCTCTGTGCGCCCAGCTAAGGTCAGTGGCAGGTCTTGGACCCGAAGAAGAGGAAGAGGAGAATCCTAGTCCGTCAGAAGAATCACCAGATCACATAGAACCTAACAGCCATCCTGTGGAAGCGAGATTAGCTCCAGAGCAGGAAGTGGCCGCTGAGAAATTGGCAGCAGAGCTCAGGAAACGCCTCGCAGGCAGAGAACCGTTGCTTCTACCGCCCAGAGATTACGACACAGATAGAAGGAACGGAGCTACCACAGTTCCTGGTCCAGCTGCTGGCAGAAGACTTCCAAAGGGAGTCTTGGGATCTTCGGCCGGCTCCAGTGGCATTGGAAGCGATCTGGCGCCTTCTCCGGATCGTCCGCATACTTCGAGTGGTAAGAGATGTTGCAAAGTACCTTATTATTTTAAGATATGTTATAAAGTGCTTTCTGCGGTCGTAAGCATACGTTGCTGTCAGAAGACCAGTTTACACGAGGTTAGTGCGGATAATAATCTGCTCTTCTTGAATTTCAAGGATTTACTTCCTTTATATATACACTAAATGCATGCTTTCGTAATTCAGATAAAATGCTATAAAGATCAAGATTTATGAGGGAGCACGTATACTATCGAAGCGAACAATGTTGCTAAGATGTTATTACGTTGTATCACATATTAATCTATATGATATTTATCTAATATATTTTTTACTTTTTTTAAGAACATGTATGGTCCCTTATTTATTTTAATATTTTGAACTCGACTTATATATAAATACACAGATTTAAATCTAATTACTTGAATAATATATGTATGTGCTTAGAACAGCGCTTTTCAATGGATTCTGCAGAATTCTATTATGTTACATAAAAAAAAACAGAAATTAAATCAGTGATTATTTAACTTATTTATGTACATATTTATCACAAAGGCATTTCTTAAATACATTTTAAGTTTCGTAATAGGAAAATTCAAAGTATGTTACTTCTACGTAACGTCTAAAATATCTACATACATCTACAAATGTATGATATATATACATAAAATAATATATTATAGGACTTGGTGTTTTTAAGAACTCAATTCAATAAAATCATATTGAAAGCTAATTTTATTCTATTACATTTTTACAATCAAGAATCTAAATTATTTTTATAACGGTAATATTGAGACGTTGATAAATGTAAGACAAGTTTATTAGTTTATAACAGCAATAAATTCTACAGAATTACATCAAATTTCTGTACTGTATTAATATTGCAATGTTCATCACTGCTTTTTAGCTACTTTCGTTGTGATTTGCTCAAATTATTAAATTCATCATTTCCGTTTATAATCTAAAATTGAATATTTTCACATTACCGTTTTCTTGAATTCTTTCTGAGCATTATAAAAGTTTTACTTTGATTGATTTTGGCCACCTTGTATAATAATTTATGCACCATGAATTATTCACGCTTTTCACAATAGTATTAGTATTACATTATTCGCCGCGAGGCACACTATCGTAATATTCCGACTGATAAAAAGCAAACATAACCATTTAGGAAGTAACGGTGAATCCGCTTTGGGACAGTCGCGTTCAAGCTTGGATCGCGACCTACAATTGGTCCGCAGTAGAAAAAAAAACACACTTAATTATATTTTTTTCTCTTCATTCTCTATCTTAATGTCTTCTTTCTTTCCAAAGCAATAAATACACCGAGCGATTGTAATTAATTTCTTACCGGCTCTAAATTTGGTCACCGAAAGTATGACATGGCATGCAGTAGTAGATGAAGTAGAAAAAATGGTTTATGTAAAAGAGATTGCGTGATTCACACACTAACCCGATTAATAAACGACAACAAAATCGTGATGGTACACAAACCAAAATTATAGGCATTTTAGGGTCACATTGACCGGTTAGGCTACTATTTTTTTATTTATATTTATTAGATTTTTTCGACTTGCATAATTCGTCTCTGACGCGTCTGATTTATGTTCATAAAGTAGTCTTAGAAACATAGTAGGATAACATACCGCACTATTATTTATTAAATATTTAATATTTTTTAGATAATTTTAAGTACTAGCTAAAAATAGTTTGTCATAGAAAATTATTTTAACAGGTAACATATAATGGACAATATTATAGAGAACGTTTTTGAACCTTGATGTATATCTTTGTATTATCAATACACCTTTAAACCTACACATACAAGGCCAAGACATAAATAAGATTATTAACCATCTATTTAAATATATAATAAATCAATCTAATGGTTAGAAAATTATGTTCATGCAATGAAAAAAATCTCTGTTCACTATAAATAAGTAGGAATTATTATTATTTTTTTTATTTTTAGAGTGTAACTGGCTTTAAATTTTTAATTGATTAAAATTGATATGTTTTGGAATGATTATTTCCTTATTTAATATTAAGTATTATATTATATTTACTATAAATAATTACGAAATTTCCACAAAAAGATTCTTATAACGAAACTCAGAATGGGTAATATATAATCAAAATTTTTATATGCATCTGCAGATTATTATTTTCAATTTATAACCCAGAATTACTCCAAAAAAATTAAAATAGCATACCATTGTACTGTAATCATTAGAAGTTATATTTTATAAAAATAATATTTTTGCTTTATTTATATTAGTAGCTTTATTATTATTACTTTAAATATTATTTATTCATAACTGAGATTTAGTCCTGAAAATAAACAAAAAACTAGATTTACTTAGATAAGACAATTTTTAAGGGATCAAAATTTTTTTTTTGTGGCAAAATTAAAAGTAACCCTACAATTTCTATGTGTGATATATTTAATGCCTGTACTACACTTTCTGGAAGTTGGCCAAGGTTGGCCAAGGACTGAGAATATAATGGGTTACTTCGGTCGAGCTCGGTTCTGCCCGCTCTAATATTTCGGAAGTTGTCCGAGGTTACCGATAACGGGAGATAAAGTGGGGGTAATTCAGTCGACTTGGCCAGCTTCGAGCGCTTCCGAACATTGTCGGCAAAAGGACCAAAGTTGGAGCTGCTCTTTCGAGCGCGAGCTGTGAGATACTTCCCCTTTCGCTCTCTCGCGTGTTAAGTGATGAGAGTGAGAAAGATAATGATATGGTGTTTTGCAAACTGAGATAGAACGTGTAACTCGGTTCAATTTCAGCATGCGCGTAAGCGTCCTATGGTTAACACGCATGTCGGGCGCTGCATCGTGGTCACGTGGTTAAGTTATAATACCACATGCTTATCGGGTACTTCAACAGACTCTTACCGACATCTTTTAATATTTTAGGGCACCAAAATGGGATTAATTATATTTTTGATAGTATATTATTCTAACAGATATCGTTATTATATTTTTTTTCATATAAAATTAAATAATTAAAAAATAATTAGTGGTACTTGGTTTTGTTAAAAAAAATCGTTTCGAATATCCTTATGTATTTTCCTAGATCGGTCTATATAAATGTCACACCATAACGAATTATTGTTTATAATTGATGGCGACAAATTCTAGGATAGTCACAGATGTGGTGTCGTATTCTGAAGTATCATTTTTATGCCTTATGGCATTTTGCAAAAGCCGACAAAGATTTTGCGTAAATTCAATATTTACGTCCTAAAAGTTTTCCCTGATATTGTATTGGTGAGTTTGAGACAATTTAAAAATTGCGATTATTTTATACATTTTTCGATCGCGCGCAAATAGGCCAGCTGTACGTGACAGAAGCCGCCGTCCGGACGTCTTTTTTTATGGCAGTGTGGTCGCTTCAGTTGTAGCTTTGGTTCAGACAACTTCCAGAGAGTGTAGTGCAGGCATAAAAGTAGCTCAACATTTAGCTAATTGGAGTACTTTTAAATGCGCCACTTGTTATTTTCTTAATAATTCATTGAATATTATTTTAATTTCTATAAATTTTCCTAATAAATCTTAGAGACTAATATATATATAGTATATGTATATAAAAGTATTTAATTGACAAGGATCTTATTTTAAAAAGGTATCTTAAATAAAACCCTTATAATTATTTAGCAGAATTTATTACATATCAGACTAATACTATAGTAAAATATTATAATACTTAAAGTGCTCATAAATAATATATTTTTTAATTTGATTAAATTATATTTTCTATGGTTAATTACAATATAATATTACTTTTATTTAATCTTTATTAATTTTTCAATGAATACAATACAACTTTTCAAGAAACAAACTTTCCAAATTGTTCAGCGACGTTTTACGTCTTTCTATGATCTTTTAGTTAAGTTTATATTTAGATTTATAAGATTGTGAATTTTATCGTTTTAATATAGTGCTTATTAAATTTGTGAATAATTGAATACAAAAATCAGACCAGGGAATGCCGAATAGAAAATCATGGTTCGTGAAGTTAGATCTTATCATTTGTTTTAAAATCGAACTTATTATCTTCATCTCAAAGCCTGAGGCTTTCATGGAGGAGATAAGCATCTCATTATTACACGATATACTCATCTTTATCTCAGATTTAGGAATTTTCCTAATTTTCACAACACGGGCAACTTTCCCCAAATGGCAATTGCGCAACGTCTGCATTTAGAATCCATCCGAAAAATTACACACATACAAACAGCATCCATATGCAAATCGCCATTAGCATAAATTATTGTTTTATTGACTCGACCGTGTTCTAAGGTCGTAGTTTTTTTGCACGTTTTCACTTTTCCGTCACCCTGACGTCACCGTGAACTATGGCGCATACACACACGTAATTGAGAAAAATCTTTAATTGCTTCAACGTGATGAAACGTCGACATTCATAATTTTACACACAATGGAGCCATAAACAATGCGCCCAACGCGGAAAGGTTGAGATCGGCTTCCATTATGTATCTTTTTTTAGAGGACATCTACATCGACATTCCAATCGGAAAAAAATATCATCTCAACCAACAACACTGAGATGAGTCGGATTTTTTTTGCCTTTGGGTCTCACCTTTTATTCCAACAGGTAACCAATACGTGTGAGTTGAATTCCTATATAGAAACATATAATGAAAATTGCTATATTTATGAAGAAAAAAATATATGCGGATAAGAACGATTTGAAATATTTTCTTTATTGGATTGTTTGCTCTTTCATTAGTACTTTTATTATACTATCGTATCAAATATTATTTGTACATAACAAACCTAAGTAAACGTTTATATAACGAGAATAACAATTTGATTTTGACTAACAAGAACGATAGATTCTCAAATAGCAATTTCTCAATAAATTTATTCAAGTTTAAATCTTAGATAAATCAAGGCTAGATTAAAAAGTAAACGTTCACATTATTTTACTATCAAATACATTTGATTGTAAGTAGTCAAAGATCGTAAGTTAAAATTTAAATATGCCTGTTATTTAAAAAAAAATCTTGCATCTTATCACTAAAATTTAAGTTTTATTTTTCTTTAAATTTTGCCATGATACTAAGAAAGAAAAATAAAATGGGGCATTTAATTGTATTAACTTAAGATGCTGTCAAATCTTTTGATTTACTATTAAATTGTAGATAACTAAAGAATGAATAACAACATATTGCTATTTTTGAGATAGTGTTTTCATTAATAATTTATCAATCAATGAATTGGGCGAGCTTAATTCCAAACGACACATTTTATTTTACATGTTTATCGTCAGGTCGCATAAAATATTAAGGTACATCCTTGAAGGGAAAAAATGCATTTAAGAGGATATTTTTATTATCATGCCTCCCACGGACCTCTGAGGACGTGCCGTCTCTTTAGAAATTCCAAGACCTTTAAAATAACATCAAACGATCTCAAACCACAAAAAATCGAACCACCAAATTCAATTTACTTTTTAAGGCAATGTTCCCACATTTCACAACCTCTCGTCCCTTAATTATCTCATTAAAAAAAAGAAAAACCACGCCTTGATTTCTTGTTCAAGCCCAATAGGGTTTTCTAATCGTCGTTCAATCCGAGTTACATTTACTTGTTAGACAATGGTGCGAATGAAGGTGTCGTGAGCTCCATGCTCTAAGACCATTTGTGGGAAACTGCAATGAAACTCTTTGTGCCGTTCTCATCGTCTATCTCTTTAAGATTCCGATGGGTAAATGGCGATCCATCTGCTTATAAGCGACTCTTTTTTTCTTCGTTGTTGCTACACCATCGGTTTCGTAAACAGGAATTGTGCAGCAGATAGCGCTTGAAATCCTTGACATTAAGACACACTGGCAGAAGTTGGCTAAAAATAAAGTTTTAATAATAATCGTGACACGTTTGTGTAATATGAATGTAAAAAACGAGTAATTTATTTATGAAAATCACCAAGGATAAGATAACTGTTTAATTTTTGTAATTCGATCTATGAGATTCCTGTAATATTTTTAATAATTTTCCTGATGATTGAATTACTAAATTTTTTCGCAGTCATTTGCTCCCATCTTGAATTTGGCTAGAAAAATATCATTTAACCCTTTGAATAGTGAATAAATTTATACATATTTGTTAATTTTTTATTATACACATCTGAGAGTGAGTTAATTTTACGCATTTTTGCATAATTATTTTTGTTGTTTTTTATTTATTATTATTTTATATTACATTTATAGTTATACATAAAAAAAAGTGATTCGATTTATCTGTTTTTAACACTTTTCTATTATTAAATTTCGTTAATTTATTTTACATATGTTTTAGGTATTATTCAGCTTTTGTAAAAAAAAAAAAATAATTCAGAAGCTCTCATTATTTTTTATAAAACTAATATAAAATATATTTTGCCATGTTCATTTATTTCGTACTCTTTAATTTATTGGAAAATCATATTGAAAAAAATATTATTAAAATATAATATTTTTCATTTATTTTATTTATCAGTAAAATATCGACTACCGTACATGTACGGCGATACTACTAATCAACTACTAATTGTCAAACTTTTACCTCCCCCTTTCCTGGAAAAATCTAAAAAGACAATCTCTCATTCTAAATGAGAAATTATCAGATTATCCTTTAAATAAAATATAAAAAAACAGTGTCATATCGGAATACATTTTCTCTAGTAGATATATATTTTTATCAGTGAAAATCTGCACCGAAATAAAATAATAAAAATAGTTTTTTGCTTTAAAACAAGTTCTATATTAAGATGATCGGACCCCCATACAAGCTTTTATATTACTTGAAATTTTCTTTAGGCTGTTAATTCCTTTGTTTTAATGACTAAGACTTGAATTTTTGTTTTGAAATAGTAGCACCCTTATAATATTTGCTAAAAAAATAGGAAATATGACATTTTTTTGCAAAATGATTGCAAATTTAAAAACTAATAATATTATAACTTCATCGGATAAAATCCTATAAAAAAGTGTGCTAATATAAAAAATATTTAGAAGCTAAACCTGTATCGAAATAAAAAATAAAAAAATAGTTTTTTGCTTTAAAACAAGTTTTATATCAAGCTGATCGAACCCTCACACAAGCTTTTATGAAACTTATTTAAATTTGAATTTTTCTTTTAAAATATAACTTTTAATAACCCTTATAATATTCGCTAAAAATAAAACGTTTTTAGTGAAAACTAAATACTGAACTGTAGTGAAATATAAAACACAGTGAAATCCCTTGAATATTTTATTGCAGCACAAACTTTAAAATTTACCATGAGTTTAATTTATATATAGCAGATATTTTCATTTTTTCATCGACATAATTACTTTTGTATTTTTATAATTTTGAGTAAAAGCGATTTAATTTTTTTACAAAAATTAATTATCAGCTGGTTTCACTTGTTTGTTTATTTAAGTTTTTAACCGCTTATGTGCCAAAATAATGTTACGTAGTACGTCTAATCAATGTCACATATTTGTGTAACTTAAAAAAATATGGTAAATATTAAATTCTTGCCAAAAGCATTTATAGCCCAAAAGAGTATATGGCTGCCGTTTTCTGTCATTTGAACACTATTTGTAACAGTTAAATCTGGTAGTTGCTAAAAAATTATATGATTTGAATTTCAATAATATATATATTTTCAAATTATCATTATTTATTTAAATGCAATGAACAAATGTTACTTATAAATATATTTTTTTTTAAAATCGTTGAAATTATATTTTTACGGTGAATAAATGTTACAAAAACTAATTTTAGTTTTAGAAGTTTCGTTCAAGGGGAAAGTAAGCGGAAAAATAAGTACAGATCGACATGGTTTCTCTGAACTTTGATATTACACAATGTTTTAAAATAGAATATCTATTCTTATCGATATTACTACGGAGTTCTGATATGAGGATATTGTTCAAAGTATATTCAAATCGAATTTTGGTCAATAGGAGGGCACAAAAACAATTATCACTTCTCAGAAGTCAAAAATTCACGTCAAAAGCAATAAAATCGTGTCGGCGCCGCCGCAGTGGGAACGCTCGGTAACGAGCGTTCCCACTGCGACGGCGCCCACACGATTTTATTGCTTTTGGCGTGGATTTTTGACTTCTGAGAAGTGATAATTGTTTTTTGCGCTCTTCTATTGGTCAAAATTCGGTTTAGATGTGCTACATTCAATATATAATAATATTATAAAAAAGTCGTAGTATGCGCGCTAAATAACCGAGTGCCACTGCGACGCGCTGTCATGATTTTAATGCTTTTGACGTGGATTTTTGACTTCTAAGAAGTGATAATTGTTTTTTGCGCTCTCCTATTAATTAAAATTTAGTTTAGATATGCTTCATTTTATTCTCGTTTATTATAAGTAGTATTGTTACAAAAAGTATTTATTCGTTCATATGAAGACTTTTCTTAAAGTCTCAATAACTCCAGCTTCAAGGGTTATCGATAAACTTTATAGACATAAATATCGATATTATCAGTGCTCTGACTGACCGTTTGATACATAGTTATATGATAAATACTTTAAGAACAAATGATTCTCGCTTATTTATAACATTATTCTAATTGAGCTGTGTTGAAATCAAGAAGGCGTCATTTCATCTTCTTGTTTAAAAATAACTATGAAGCATCTATTACCGATCAAAACTAAAAACGAGCAACATTTAAATATGTCTATATATATATATATAACAATAAATAATTTAACCATCTTGAAACGTTTTAAGCCTTTGACTGCTACGATGTCAAAATTCGCCACAAATGTATGTCGTGAGCTCTTGATTCTTTTGTCATTCATGAACCAAAAACTAAATTTCTGCTGGCAGAAATTTTAAATAAATAAACTATGCTTCTGAACAGAATAGAAACATTCTCTGTGCATGTCTGAAATTCAATTTTTTCATCATGTTTATAAAAAATACAATTGTTGAAAAACGTGGATTCGCCAAATTATTTTTAATGAATCGAGCGGTACTCTCCGCGCGTGGTGTCAATGACATCTAAAAAACCAAACAAAACACCACTCTAATGGATAAGTATGTGAACAAGGTTACTGGTGTCCCAGAAAATAATTAAGCAGTCTAATGACTTCTGCCAGTGGCGTCCGCGGCGGATTAGCGTGATCATGTCGCCGTTTTTCAATTCTCACACTTTTCCGCACAAAACGACTCTTTTCCGTCACGCACTTCGTGTGGCCCGAATCCCAATAATTTAGTAGAACCCATCCAATGGGATTTGGTCGATCGGACTTAGATCGAGCAGTGACACGAATGCCTCAAACTGGAACACGTGGTCCAGCGACACACACACACACTGTGAATAATTTTCTTTTACACTCGGATCTCTCTCGCTACACATCGAGGTCTTCTGTAAAATGCAAAGTGAAATTTATACATCCTAATCGTGCTGCTAGCTTTTCTGTGTAACCTTTCGTTTGAGATTATATTATTCAACGATGTCACTGGGTGGTATGTCTAATGCCAAGGGTCAAAGTAGGCTTCTTGCACAAGAATTATATAGATAAATATATTTTTATTTGCTAAGAAGTTGAGATTTAATCTGTAAAAGATTTATAATTTTTGTTTAATTTACTTATTTATTTTTTCATACCTGGCAATCATAGTTCTTTGTTATGTATAATGTTGAGGATGATCCCAAAATAATGTTAAGGAGTACAGATATCTAAATTAATGTTGCTGTCCATAAATTTGGAATATTCGATGCTTATATAACCATATCAAATATAAGCAATTTATTTAGTTGACAAATCAAATATGAAAATAAATAATTAAGTTGTAGTTAAATCTCCTAATCATCAATTTAAAAAAAGATGTCTAGTATTCCTAATGCCTGCACTACACTCTCTGGAAGTTGGCCAAGGTTGGCAAAGGACGGAGAATATAGTGGGTTACTTCGGTCGAGTTCGGTTCTGTCCGCTCTAAAATCTCTCGGAAGTTGTCCGAGGCTACCGAGAACGGGAGGTAAAGTGGGAGTAATTCAGTCGACTTGGCCAGCTTCGAGCGCTTCCGAACATTGTCAGTAAACGGACCGAAGTCGGAGCTGCTCTTTCGAGCGCGTGCAGTGAGATACTTCTCCTTTCGCTCTCTCGCGTGTTAAGTGACGAGAGTGAGAGAGATAATGATAAGGTGTTTCGCAAACTGAGATAGAACGACAAACTCGGTTCAATTTCAGTATGCGCGTAGGCGTCCTGTGGTTAACACGCATGTCGAGCGCTGCATCGTTATAATACCACATGCTTAAGGGGACTTCAACAGACTCTTACTGGCATCTTTGAATATTTTAGGGCACCAAAAGAGATTAATTATATTTTTGATAATATATTATTCTAACAGATATCGTTATTATATTTTTTTCAAATACAATTAAATAATTAAAAAATAATTAGTGGTACTTGATTTTGTTAAAAAAATCGTTTCGAATATCCTTATGTATTTTCCTAGATCGGTTTATATAAATGTCACACCTTAACGAATTCTTATTTAGAATCGATGGCGACAAATTCTAGGATAGTCACAGATGTGGTGTTCGTATTCTGAAGTAACATTTTTATGCCTTATGGCATTTTGCAAAAGCCGACAAAGATTTTGCGTTAATGGAATATTTACGACCGAAAAATTTTCATTGATATTGTATTGGTGAGTGCCCACACAAACTTTTATAATTATCAGTAGCGTAATTTTAATAATATGACAATTTAAAAATTGCGATTATTTGGCACATCGCGCGCAAATTTGATGACTGTACGTGACAGAAGCCGCCGTCCGGGTGGCATGTAAAATTTGCGACAGTGTGGTCGCTTACTCGAAGTTGTTCATTTCTGAGCGGTTCGTATCTTTTTATTTTATTTGGACAATATTTTAAAATCAATCCTTGAATAATGTGCTAGCCCATTTTGCTCTCCATATAATTAACAAATTCTATGCTAACGTCATGTTTCGTAGGTTTAAGTTAGGAGCATTTACAAAAATTAATAAAAATAACATCATCTAATTTACAGACGTTTATTTCAGTTCAGTGTAAATTTATGTCTAGTAGTTGTTGATTGTAATTACATGGTTATTACGTATTTAGCTAAAATTTATCACGTTACATTAAAATATTAACAAATAATATTTTGGTAATTTTGGTTATTTAGCAAGTATTAGTATTAACGAAAATAATAGTAAATTTCAATTACAATTGAATACAGTTGTTATTGAATCTTTGAGACAACAATCTAAATTTCCAATATTCCTAAACATCTATTAATATTTATTATTTTAATTCGTCTTAGTCCTTTGTTATAAATGGAATTGTTTGATAAAATATACTCTTATGAAATATTTAAGTCCATTTTTTGGTCCTTAAAAATAACAGCATTCGATGATTTATTAAGAATTATTTTTTTTATTTTAGGAGTATAAAAAAATATATAAAATTAATAATAGTTTTTAAATACAAATTATAATCACAGTATTACTCACATTTTAAAAGTAATACATATTATTAAAAAAAGATTTATTATTCTTATGAGTAAAAAACCAAGTACACGAGAAAAACATAAAATAAACCATAAAAAATATTAGGAGAATTTAAGTGAGCAATATATAAAATAATTGTTCCATAAAACAAATTATTTGTGCATTACTATGGGACAGCTTAGGTAATAAAGAGCTCTCCGCAACGAATCATTTTCCGAAGAAAAAATCCAAAGATTTACTTACATAAATGCACATACAATATATTTTATGGAACAAAGTATTTATTTAAATGCACATCTTAATATAATTCTATGCTAAATCACACTCAAGTAACATTAGCTATAGATATTTTTGTGTTTAAATGTAATTCTAGACTAAAGAAATATAAATCTGTTTTAAAATATATTTAATTTAGGGTTAAAAATTAAATACTGTACCTTATATTATATATTTAATATAAAGCACAATCTTATATTGAATATAGAAGATTATCATCTAATTAATTCTACACAAATTAAATTACAAATAATTTTATGTTTGTAAACTCATGTATTCAATCTAATTCAAAGCAATCTCCAACAAGTTGATATATTTAATAAAAACTAATGACAAAGTTAAGTTATTATTTATGCATACTGGAAAATCATGTGCACTAATGTTTACATTGTAATGGTTCTGACAGGCCAATAAGGGTTACAATTGAAACCCAGAGTAATTAATAACTGCTTACTGTCACAGCTTTTACTTTAGGTTTTATATTATAATAATTCGGCTGTGCTTATTTCGTGATATTAAATATTTTATTTTTTTAATTACAGAAGAGGATTGGACGGAAGGCACAGCTTATATGCTGCACGAAAGTTACGAAGGATTGCCAAGACGCGCTCGTTCTCCATCTCCTGTCAAACAATCCAACAGAAAAGCTCCCAGCGCCGATCGTCCCATCGCCAGGAACGACAGATCCAATGGCCAAAACAACCATTCGGGCTCCGTATCGCCAAAAGATAGATTCAACGTTGCTAAAGAAAAGTTCATGAATTTGGAGAGGGAGAAGATCAGTGAAGAGATTGACAAGCGCGCTCAGATGAGGCGTAATCTAAACAGCATACTTTCGAGAGGTCCTAAAACGCCTTTAGAAGTCCAAGCTAGACAGAATCCGAAGTGGCCATCCGAAGAAGATTTGAGGCAGGAGATGCCTAGAGCTGTAATGCGAGATCAAAGGAACTTTAGAGATTCTAGAGATGACGTTAGAGAGCATAGAGTTTCTTCTAGAGAATATCGCGATTATCGCGAAGTAAAAGAACCGTTAGATATGAGAGAATTGAAGGAAGTTAAGCCATTGAGGGATTCGAGGGATTATAGAGATTATAGAGAAGACAGTAGGGGGAGATATCCTAGGGAGGATGAGCGAAGAAATTACGACGAGAGGAAGTATCAGAGGGATTATAAGGAGCCGAAGGATGCTAAGTACTTGAGGGATTATAGAGAAGTGGAAGATATACGCGATATTAGATTGGTGGATGAAGGCAGAGAAGTGCGGCCCTCGAGAGAAAGGACGCCGCAGTTGGAGCAAAGGTATTATGAGTACAAAGGAGAAAGGAATGATAAATATTTCGACAGTCGCTACAAACATGATTCGCGTAGTGACGACGAGGGCGTGGAGAGCGAGAAGCAGTTCGACGAGATGCGCTACGTCCCACACGTCGAGCTGCCTAGGAGACGAGAGCCTGAGACTAGGATGAACAAGATCGAGCCCAAGAAGGACGGCAGGGCAGAGCTCCTGGAGGAGAGACAGAGACAAATGGAGGCGAAGAGGGTGGTCAAGAACGATATAATTGACGATAGGTACGAGAGAGAGCCGCAGAGGAGGCAAGTAGATAACAGGGATTGGGAAGTGCTCCGCAGGTCTTATGCGGAAGCAGAAAGGCCAAGGAGAGACGCCAGGACGAGACACAGCTACGCAGAACCGGTCGCCAGGACGAGGGTCGGAATGGCGACTGTGGCGCCATTTTAAATCATGGAATAGATGTGTACGATTATTTATTATACACGCTATCGGCAATGGGTGTGTTGCAGATCTATGTTTCTCGATCGGAAATGGTAGTAGAGCTTTTACTTCTTCAGCATATAACTGAAGATTATCTTTAAGCTGACGCCGTAATTTCCATATGCAGCTTCAAATTTAATTTGAAGAGTTCATTTCGATTTTGATTGTAGGCTAGCACGACTAGATCCAAAACACATTGTCATCGCTGATAGCATGTACCATAAACATACAATACAATGTGCCTTAAATATGCTTTAAATCGTCTATGTACATGTCAGATTCTTATTTAACACTTTGTTCTATTTTTAGTCGACATTTCGATAATGTTTTGTAACCTGACTCAATCTCGTTGGATAAGTAGATTAAAAAGCGATACACATGTGTCACGTCGAGATTTAAGAGCGTGCACTTTCTTGGGTCGACCCACCTCGGAACTGAAAACTTGTATTGCTCAGGTGCAATCATAAATCTGACGTGACGATAGAGCAGATCAGATAATCACATTGATGACATATTGTGAATCAGTGCCTTGAATTCTTCTGACCAATCAATATATATATAATTTAATTGAAGCATATTTTAAATGTAATATACAAAAATAATATTTACAACGATTTTATGACGTATTTTAATTATACATATTTATTTTTATTATGATAAAATATCAATTATATTATGGATTCGTATGAAAATGTAAATAATAAAAATATATTTTTCATTGTAAAGTTTATTATATGTATTATTTTTTTATGAATAATATTATTATATAAACTAATCGCTCACTTATGTGTGTGATATTTTTTGTTAATTAACCCTTATTATTTTTCTTAACTATCGATTTATCATATATTTTTTTAACAAAATTGGCTTTGTCTTTAAAAATAAATCTAATGGAACTTTTAATATTTTTTTTTATTTTATTTTTGATTTAGTATATTAATATAATTTTTATTATACTTTTTATTGTATTATTATTTTATTAAAGGACAACATTTATTTTGATGTATTAATAAAAAAATGTATTTGAATCTAAATATTTAAATAAAAATTAATGTAAATAAGTTACGAATAATTTTTTTAACACTCCCAATCCTATTGCACCCACCGATATTAAAATTAATTCAATTTAATATTTATTAATATATTTTTGGTTTTAAATTATTATTTTAAGAATAGTGTATTTAATGGTCAACAGATGGCTCTAGTCAGAATAAAATATTCAATACAAATAATTATTTTATTATTTTTATTATTATATATTTATAAAAAAATATGATATAATTAAATTTGTTTTAGTAACTATATAGAAAACCTTATAATAATATTATATTATCCAGAAAGTTCACCGCTAATTTGTATAATTAACTGCCGATGATCATTCGGTGAAAATTAAAACGTCAGTTAACATAATTTTATCCAGCAACTACATATAAAATGTATTGTTTTATTACTTACATAATTTTTCAATTTTAATGAAATTTAAAATGGAGTCTTAATTTTTTTAATTTATATTATTATTTTTGTCAACTATTCTCGTTTCACATTTTTATTGTTTTATTTACAGCACTGTATATGTATGCATAATTCTGTCGATTTCCTTAGAATTTATAAAATGCCTTAATGCAAAAACGATTGTTATAGTATGTATATTCTGCGCATCGTCAGCACCTGAGAATACGTGGAATTAAATAAATAATATTTTCTATATAATAATAAAATACATAAGCGTGTAAAAATGTTTTTTTTTGTATCTATGCGAAAGTAAATAAATATTTTTTCTTAATTTATAAATAAATTAATAAAAAACAAATTGTAAAGATATATTATAATAAATAAAAATTTAATTAAATCAAAGTACTACTAAATATATATGTAAATATATTAATAATTATAGTTAAATTAATTTGAAATAAAATGCATTTTAAATTAAAATATAAAAAGTATCTATTAAATAATAATATTAAAATATTACTGTATAACTATCTTATTTATCGTTATTATAATTATAAATTAATTTAATCTTACTATTGAGACTTATATATTTATTTATTATTATTACCGCAATTATTATTATTTATTTTTATAAAGACCAAGGCATTTAGTTACGAATGAGAATTTCTGCCGTTAAGAATACACGATCACTTTCCGTTGATGTTGTATTAATTGTGAGCAAAGTTTTATATAAAATATTTATGTTTTAAATCCGATCTCCGGTTGGTCTACAATATTTTTTACTTGTGGTTTATATTTTTTTTTTAATTTGTCACTGATGAGATATTAATAAAATCGTCACTACCAAATTTTTCGAAGCAATTCCGAAAATAGTCGAGCTCTTGTAAAAAATGTATTAGACCAATAAACTGCTTATTTATTTTTTGTTTCAGCGCTGCACTATTTTAAGTGATGAAGTTGTGCTAACTTTTTCAGTAGAAAAATTCAAATGTTTCTGGTTTTGGGAACAAATTTAACTATATTTACGAAAAGTATTGAGCTTGTCGCTATTTTTGCCTTTATTCAATAGATACAACAAATATATTCAGTACCCATTTTACTAACAATGTACTTAAAATAGCGTGGTTCAAATTACAATCGTAAAAATAATTTGCAATCAACATTTTTATATGTATCATAAAAAAACTTCGTAATAGGCAACATAAAGCAACGATTAAAGAATATTGTTATTTTCACACTAGAAAATATTTACTATATAAATATTTTACGTAACCACACTAACCCACTAAGCTCAAGTATCGGAGACTACGATAAAAACAACATCAAGTTTTAATATAGGCATAAAATGCCAGAGCACATTGCTTTAGAGGCAAAAGCACACATTTTATAGGCTCCAGATCTTTAGCTATTGTATATCAATTTAATCATTTGTATACACTTTTTTTTATTAAAATAATAAAATATATTTCTTACAATTTCAGTAAAGTAAATATCACTATAATGAATAATGGAATCTTAAGTTCCAAAACCCAAAATTATTTTTTAAATTTATCATTAAATAAACGTTGGTGATGTGCATACTAAATCTTCATCCCTGCTTAAACGTCACTTCCAAGTCAACGATGGAATAATTTCTGGTTAATACTCCTCCATTTAAGCTATGCGGGAATTTTGCCAGGCAATAAGATCTAAGAATTGTTATAATGTAACACTTGGCAATGCTGAAAAGTAGCCGGATTACCATCACCACAGCGACTCAATATATTTTTGTAAAAATAGCAAATCTACATTTGTGCTAATAATCAGGAACACTTTCTGGTCATCAACATATAATAAATATACGGCTAATAAATTAGCGCTGTGCAGCTGGATTATATTAACATATCTAAATACAATATTTTGTGCTACGAGTTTAAATATAAATGTACTTTAATATTTTGTTTAGATTTGTAATACTTTTTATATGCATGTATTCTGAGCGCTTCGCCGAAGCGATCGGGACCGACTGCCCGCTAAGCGTCAAATTTCGTTACCTGTACGCCCCGCCGCACCGTACAAGTAACGAAATTTATCATAAAAGGGATTGCAATACCGGTAATACAGGTATTGGGGCAAAATATCGGTATTTTCGCCCCAATAACGATATAATTAATACATTTTATTCTCAAATTCATACATTTTTTCTCTGATTCTTATTTCTAGATGGCCTAGAACTACAAAAACGACGGTTTTATATTGTTTGAAAGCAGAAGCGAATTATAAAATAATGCTCATTGTAAGGGATCAAACCTAAGTAGTGTTTTCGGTCTATTTCATCTATAAACATTTATAGATGAAATTAAATTTATGTTTTTTTACCATAAGTAGAAATATATAATTATATGAGAGATATCTTTTGAAAATTAAAATTATTGAGATATTCTACAATATCATAAATATTAAAAGTGCAATTAATAAAATAAAATTACATATTTAAAAAAAAAAAATACGTCGCATTTTAAACAAACAGACTTACAATTTTATACGCACTTCTTTCTTATAAGGTTTTATTGGAAAATCGTAATTGACTAAAATAATGGATAATATAGAAATAGATTTTATTAGAATAAATTGGCGAGTGATGCTTTGGCCTCTGGTAAGAAGCGGCCAATCAAAGACCATGATTTTCTAGACTTAATGTTCCAAAGGACTTGTTCCAAAATTATTAAAAAAAATTCCGACAAAATAGTAAATTATTGAAAGTGATGAAATAAATTTTATACAGTCGTCTTATTGATCGTTATTAATACTTGTAAACAACACAATAAAGAATCAGCGTATAAAGTATTTTTAGAAGTACCTGAATGTAAGGAAGATTGCTTAAAAGCGTATTATTGTTTGAAACACGGAATATGCATAAACAGATTAACAAATAATTGGTAATAAATGTCAACAAGCTAAGTCAAAATTTAATGTGCTTGTTTATTTTATTAAAAAAAAAGGAATACAACAATAGTTACATAATATCTTAAAATAAAATGTTATAACATTTTTTATAATAGCGTTTTACTCGCAAAAGATTTATTTTTACGGAAAACTGTACTTTGTGAAACAATCCGGAAAAATAGGGGTTTGTCAGAATCCCTCAAAAATATCAAATTAACAGATGAAACATACCAGAAAAGGTGAAACAGATGAAACATACCAGAAAAGGTGAAACACTTATCTAAATTTGGAAGACAAAAAAGAAAAGATATTTCAGAATAAAATCTACTTTTCATACCAGCCAGATGTTGATTGCTCCGATCAATACCAAACATTTCGTTGTTACCCAATATTTCGAAAAGCAACGGAATAAACAAAAGAAGTAGTTGTTTATTTATTTAAATGCGCGTTGTTTAATTCGTTCAGTGTTTATCAAAATTTGAATCGTAACAGCAAAATTAAATTCGAAGATTTTCTTTTGAGTAAGGCTAAAGAATGGATGCAGAATTCAGTGGAATCTATCGATTCTGAAGACATTAAACCAGTTTCTACCACATCCTGCTGTGGTCATGTATCCATCCACTAGAAAGGCTTTCGAATAACCTAAAAATCATTAGTCAATAAAAATAAAAAGTGGTGAAAAATGTGTGAGAAGAAAATTTCGTGTTTGTTCTGCACATGGAATAGGGAAAGATACAGCATACATGTGTAGAAGTTGTGCAATTCCTCTTCTTACTGACGAATGTTTTTATACATATATAAATATATTGAAAAAGATAAAAAAGTGTAAATAATAAAAATAAATATAAATAAAGATATAGTAGTGTAATAGTGTAATTGTGAAAATAAATGTGTCTGTGACAGTTGTATGCAGAAAATGGACGAGTGCAAATTATATTATATTATAAATGGATATTTTTTATAAATCGTTTATTCAATATAAAAAATTATTTAAATTATAAGAAATTGGCTTGTAACCATTGCAGCCAGTTTCAATTTACATGAAATATTAGGAATGAAAAGAACATATTTTATTCCTCAGAAATTCTTTAAAGCGCAATGATATTTTTTTAAATATTTTACTGAATAACGGCAATAAACTAATACAGTTATAATTTATCTAAATTGTAGCTTTTTTCCCTTGGTTTCTTAATCTGTAAATCATTGCGGTTTTCCAAATGGTGATGAAATATCAAAATAATAAACACCCGATAAAAATGTTCGTAAGTTATTGGATGCTATTTCTTTGAAGTTCTTTTAACACTGTGTTATCTAATTTAACTACATATATCGTAACGCTTTTACTTTGTATTATTGCAATAATATACAGAATTTCAGGTAAAAAATCTTTGTTAATTGATGGGCTATCAACCGCGGATGTTTCGATTTATTTTGATTGGATTGATTTTATTTTTACCTAGTCAAACAGTTTTAACTCTGAAACTCATTTCTATTCATGAAGTGTAACATAAAATATTATTTTTTAAATAAAATTCATACATTTCATAAAAATATTCACATGCCCCAAAAAAGGCGATGACTCTTTGCATTGCGACGCAATGGAATAAGTAAAAAATTAAAGTGAAATATAATTTATTTTCTATTTGATATTATGTAATAATAGTATACTACCATCTCTCATTATCATGTAGAAGCAGACTTGATCCCAGTATCTCAGTATTTTTTTAATAACAAAAAACGCATATCCACGGTCACTGAACAATGTTTTTTCAAGACTCGTATACGAGTCCACGGCTGTTAAGCTGTTAATTCGTTTACTTAATAATCTATAATCCGAGACCATTTTATACTGAAGATGCAAATAAATTATATAATAAATAAATTTAAATCATCTTTAATCCAACTTTTTTTCAACTGCCAAGGAAGCTTTGGTAGAACTTGCACGTTGCTTTAAGCTGCAATATCTTATAAAACATGTTTGATAATTTAAATATAAAAAAATTGACTATAAATAGAATATTGTAGAAGTAAGATAGTAAAAAAATATAAAAAAAAATCTTTTAGAAAGACAGAAATAAAAAATCTTAATAAAGAGTCTCTTTGTTATTTTTATTATCAACAACTTTTTGAGAGCTTTCACTGATATAAAAAAATAATTTTTTCCTAATATATCGATTTTTTCAATCTGAAGCAATAAAAAAATCAGTTAGTGGAGGTTTTCTTTATAATATTTCTATTTTATTAGTGTTTTATTAAATGCCATGCATTTTCTTTGTTAAATTCAAGCGGATCACTGTTTAGAATTTACGACAAAAGCAATAAAATCGTGCCGTCTCAGTGAAGACAGTCGGTAATAATAATGCTTTTTATAACAATAATACGATTTATAATACGTTAGAATTAAATGATGCATATCAAAATCAAATTTTGACCAATAGGAGAGCGAAAATCCACGCCAAAAGCAATGAAATCGCATCGGCGACGTTGCGGTGGGAACGCTCGATTATTTAGCGTTCATAATAAATATTCAAAATAAGTGAGATTCAAATAAAGCACACCTAAACCGAATTTTGACCAATAGGAGAACGCAAAAAACAATTATCCCTTCTCAGAAGTCAAAAATTCACGTCAAAAGCAATAAAATCGTGCGGTCACCGTTGCAGTCGGAACGCTCGTTACCGAGCGTTCCCACTGCAACGGCGACTGCACGATTTTATTGCTTTTGACGTGAATTTTTGACTTCTGAGAAGTGATAATTGTTTTTGCGCCCTCCCATTGACCAAAATTCGGTTTGAATACATTTTGACTAACACTCTCATATCAAAATTCCGTAGTAATATCGGTAATAATATTTTTAAAACATAGTGTAAATAGCCAAGTGCATACAAAATTATGGAGCAATATGCGAGATTTCTGTACTTTTTCTTCTGCTAATTTTCACCTTGGACTTGACCTAATGAAAGTTCTAAAACTATAATTTGTTTTAGAACTTTTATTAGGTTACGTTTGATTCGGTTAATTCGTGTAGGTTAGGTTTGGGTTTGAACAGAAAATTGAGTTTCATAGACATCTTTGAGCAGCATATAATTTATCAAGTTCAGTTTAACTATGATTTTGTTAGTAGAAATATATATCTACTGGTGAAAATGTATTTGACTTTACTAGTAAGAATACAATCTCACTGAAACATTTATACATCGCATTTAAATAAGTATGTATAAAATAGTATAAATCATATAATTTGACTAGCACCTGTCAGATAAATTATATTTTCACTAGTAAAAATATATATCTACCAATGAAAATGTATTTTGGTACGATGTCACTGAAGTGTCATTCAAAAAAATATTTTCGTGAAAGGTTTTATTTGAGGAATAATCCAAAAAAAATGGTTTAGAATCAGGGACGTCATTTTTAGGGAGAAGAGTTAGTTAGTTGTCGTTTTTTTTAATATTTCAAAAGCCCCTCCTTTCACCTTTAATTGACACCTAAGGCGTCTCAAGTCATATTGTGATAATACTGTCACAATATCATGTTTCAAGTCATGAGTCTGGGAAGATAATATTAAGATTTCGCCTCTGATGATGATCCAATCTTAGGAGTCGAAACGTTAGGAATAGAGATTGTTGAGGAAGATATTTTTTTTAATGACCAGGCACGGGCAATGGTGAAACTACACACTTGAGTTAGAAGTGTGGTAATATAATAACAAATTAAAACCCACCACCCACCCCCTCGCAGCGAGTATCGGTGTGGAGATATGGACCCCCACGCCAATACTACTCGCGTACTGTGTACTCGACTCAGTGTGCTACCGTCCGCGTCGCGAGCCCTACATGCAATGAGTTTTTCCTCCTCAAAATGAGATACACGCGAAGTTTTTTACTTGGCACCTCGCTGGTGGTGGCAGTGATAGTTCTTGCTATAGTCATGTATTACTTCAGCTTAGGTGAGTTTTTAACTTATGTCATTTATTTATTATTAGATTAAATACTCGAAAATGGATCTGGTAAAGTTTGTTAAAGTAGTAAATTGAATGGGTAACTCAATTTGATACGAATGGTTTCGAATTTGTTGTTTTACAGCCAAATTATAATTAGGTTTAGCCATGTGAAAGACAGTTAACTAATTTATAATTGTAAATGTAATTGACAGTGAAAATACCCAGATGAATTACTTGTATTTATTAATTAAAAACATAATTTATAATCGAAAAGAAATTCAAGGAACTTTTTTTATAAATAATATTTTTAAAATTGGTACAAAGATATTTAGACCTACCAACATACAAATGTATGTAAATATTAGTGGCCTCAAATGTAGTTTATTTAAAGCTGCCTTTGTATGAAAATTACTTGACAGCGAGTGCCACATTTTGCTCAGCTACATATCATGTAAACTAGTGTCTTAAGAAAATTTGACAACTCCATTGTCACTTGATAATAATGTAAATTTTTAAAAGGACTTGTTAGAAATGAAAGTGTACTTTTATTAACTTATGATTTGTTATACAGTAAAGAGAAAATGATCAGATAAATTCAGCATGACTTACTAATTATGTAGTATGTTTATGAATATAACAAATATTTTTTTGTGCTTTCTATGATGTAAAATATATTGAGACTATAACATTATTTAAAACGCCTGTAATAAAATCAAGACAATTTATAAATGTGATTGATCGAAAGTAATTAAATAATTTATAAAAAAATGTAAAAATATTGTAGGGACCGATAAATTTCGTTTTATTGAGTTTTATTAATATAATTTAGCCGAAAAATTAAAATCATTTGATAGTATAGAAAAGGGAAATGTCTGAGCGTCTTGATGAAGAGACTCTTTTGCAGATATAAATAGTATTTCATTAATAAATTAATGTTATATTTATAACTGAGATGATATAAATACACGCATTAAATTTAATCAATCAGTGAATACTTTTCATAAAAATATCGCTTTTCACTTCAAAACGAAACACTTTTCCGAATTTTTTTAACTCTGGTATTGCATATATTTATAATACATAATAATTTTGTAAAACGTAAAATATTATGGAAAACTGACTTCTCATTAAGTATGATAAATATAAATAAAATATTCAAGGGGCTTAAATTATTATGAAATTTTTTAATACATTTATTTTAATATGTAATAATTTTTTTTTTTTTTATTTTAAATAAGTTTTAATTTATTTATTAAAATTTCTCTTTAGTGTATATCAAAATAACAGATCGATAGAATAAAAGGGCTTGAATGTAAAAAAATCCATTTTTTCATAGCGGTTATAATTAATTAAGCATTTAATTTAGTTAGAAATGTAAGTCCAATATATAAAATACGGTGTTTATATTTTTTAATTGACCAAATTAAAATATAGCTGTTTGTTTAATATGTAATAATATATTTATTATTCTAGCTTAATTTTCTGTGATCATATATTTTTGTATAACATTTTATAAATGATTAAATAGTATTTTTAAATTTAAGTTCTAACTTTCTTTGGCCATTGACACCTGAGTATGTATTGTTTTATTTTTGTTGGTGCACATATTGTATTTTAAAAAAATTGGGAGCCCAAAGTTAAAAAATATGCATAATTGCATGAATTAAATAAACAGTGACTACGGCTACTAAAAACATTTGTAAAGTGGTAGACGATTCATCAAATATCCATAAATGTCAGAGATAGTTTTAAAAAAATCGAACGGGAAATTACGATATTAACCCTTTACGCGCTGGATGCGGATAAGTCCGAATCACCATGTGCGGTGATTCGGTACTTAAGTGAGAAATCCAGACTTAACCCACGCTCAATTTAAAATATTTTTCAAGTGCTGAATTAATTTTAATATAAAAATATTAAAAATATCTAAATTAAATCTTTATATTTTTTTACTGTATAATTGTCTAATTACAATTAGTTACTTTTTATAAAAATTCATTAAACATTTGAAGGATTAAGAATAATTCTAATCAGTACGATTCAATTAAAAAAATATGGAAGGCTTGGAGACAGGAATTGAGCAAAAAAATAAGTCGTGCGTATCTGCATATTCTAGATCTAGAAGCTGCTCACTGTTTCTTAATCATTTGAGATGAGAAATGGGTGTTATATCACATTAACTATCGTAGAAGACAGTAGTTTTTAAAAAATCATGTAGCAAAACATATCTTGAAGTCTGGGCTCACTGTAAAAAAAATATTTTGTGTGTATGGTGAGATTGTAAAGAGATTGTGCATTACGAAATTCTCAAATCTGGCCAAACAATAACAGAAAGCTACTATTTTGATCAACTGAGTCATTTTATTCGAGGAAAAGACCTGCACTTGCTTGACAATATGATGATATTATCTCGCGATAAAATTAAGAAACTTTGCTAGTTAGTTTTATCTTATATACCTTATACTCCAAATCTTGCTCCTTCTGATTACTATTTATTTTGTTCGATGCTATATGATTCTATATGAAAAAAATGCAAATAATTTGAACATATAAAACTGGAATATTTTGCATTAAAGCATCCAGCAGTTAATACTAATGGAATTAAAAAAAAATATTGAGATGTGGGAAAATGTTTTATCTTAAGAAAAAAAATATATTTTAAATCAATTGAAAAGTACTTTTTTGCTTCATTAAAAATTACCTGACTCATTTCGGGATTACCTAATATAATATATATATAAATTGCATATACCTTTATTTATATTTAAACAACTTTTCCATTGTGTTTTTTTTATACTTATTGATGTATATTGCAAACCATGTTTTGTACATCAGAAATAATTTTATTTGTAATATTTTTTTAGCAAATGTAAACATTGGATGTTTATGTTTATATTTGACGCATATTATTCATATAAATCAAATCAATTATTGCAATACCAATGTATAGACTATTTTTAGTTTTAGTATGACCGTGCACGTTCCAAATCTATTACGTTTGTTTGTATTACTGAGAAATCGCTGGTTTTGTGCGTTTAATCTTAATTATATGGCACACAATGTATGAAATATATGTTTATATACGAATATAATAAAACAGTAACAAGAAATCCTTTGCGAAATTTCACAGAAAGATTTTCATAAGAGTAATCTGCCACAGAGCATATTGGATAACACAAGTGCATTATCTATGTAATAAATTATTTTCTCATAAGCAATGTTTATCATTATCGGTCTGTTATTATGACAATAACAGCGTATTTAAAACAATTATATGGTTATTATTTAATTAAGTTATCAATTTGGATATTGCTAAAGCTCAGATGTTAAAAGTAATAGTACCTAGAAGAAACTTGACACTGGTTTTTGCGAATGTGTCGGTTTCACATGAACTTGAAAGCTGAAATGTGAAGCTATAAACGATGTCGGTATTAATTGAAATTGAACACATCTTTTTACATGTAAGAATTTGACCTAGATAATGATTTATTGAATATACACATTTCTGGACTAAATGATTTTTTAGTGTAATATATATTTATTACTAGTGCTTTACAATTATAAAAATCGAAACACAGATTAATCGTACATTGTGGTCACACGGGGTCAACAATAATATGTGCATAATAATATTATTTGTGTTGTTTCTTATCAGTTAATTGAAAACATAATGGTTAATTAAAAAAAAGCTTAGGGATCACATGCGTCATATAAATAATATATTATTAAATAAATTTATGTGCATGAGTGAAAATGTATATTAAATCAATCTTAATTGATTTAAATACGATTTTCATTGTTGACCATTAAAATGTCTTTAAATTTAATGCTTTGGAATTTCATGTAATTGGAAAATAAATAATAGAGAGTCTTGTTTGAAGTTTTATCATATTTATATCAAAGAAATACAATTATAAAACGATCTACACTTTCTAAAATGTTTCTTAGATCTATTTTTCTACTAAATCAACGACACATTGATTCCCATTTCTCTCCCACACAAGATCAGTGAACCATCCGTAATAAATTAACCAATTAGATGTCTCTGATTCTCCAACATTTCAAATAATATTTTTAACGTAAAAATATCGATTTTTAATTTAAACCTATTTTTCTTATAATTATAAATAATGGTTTTATATATAGTGTTTCTTTTTGAGAATTTCTCCAGAAAATGTCATATCCAGAATTCTCATTTTTATAAAGCATTTTTTTATTTTATAAAAAATTAAATTTGTTAATATCATATTAAAGCTCATTTCTAACTGACTTTTGGAACAAACCTAAGAAGCAAAATATCTCAATCTTCAAAAAATTAAAAAAACTTGCTGTTGTGAATCACTATTTTCTGCAATTAAATTTAGTAAGTCTAAACAATGCAACTTTAAGCTTCTTAAAACTGTTTTTAAATATTGTGCATAGATTAAGACACGGTCAAAGCCTTCAACTTTATAGATTAAACCTATAATATTTTCAGTGGTTATTGAATATTTAAAAAATACTGCGTGTAGCTTTTCTTATTGAAAATTTTTCCCACCCCTGATCTGTTTTTTAATCATTTCTTTATTTTATTGGTAGTATATTTATTAGTCGCATTTCCTTAGATTTTTTTTAACTTCGTTGTCTTTGAAATTTGCAGCTAAGAATTCATTAATATACAAATGTATATTAAAAAAAATATATTTATATGTATATCTAAATCTAATCAAACACTAAATATCTTACAATATTACTAGAAAGTTCTCATTCATAATAACTCTAGTAGGTATAATCAAAAACATCTTCGACTCATTTCAATCTATATTGATCTAGCAGTAAACATACTAGTAATTCATCTCATTTTCTAACACTGTATCATACAATTAGTAAATACAAATAAAAAATATATACTGCGAAATAATAGCTGCTCATTTAAACCCATTTTTTCCATAACAAAAATAGCAATAATATACAATCAGATGTCTCTTATAGTCCAATTTCGTTCGATAATAACAATATCTCTAATTAATTTGCCGGCTTTTGCAAATTGGAAGGTGTATCCTTTGATGTCCTTTGCGCAAAAATGAGACAATAAACCAAACGACGGCGATACTGGTTGGGCATTTTCATCCCCCACAATCATCCCCCGACAGTTTTGCTTATATAAAGTCAGTCTATATTTGTCTACACTTGTCCATTGGCGCCCGGGGCGGTCTTTATGCAAAATTGAAAGATTTTATTTAGTTAAAAACACCCACTCGCTCGGGTGGTGTTGGATATGCAATGGCGGTCGATTCAATTTGCATATCGGTTGTCCCTGTTGCATAAAATATGATATCCAAGTTTTATGCACACCTTGATAGAGTTGCATTTTAAGTATATGTAACTTTATATAAAAATAATAAAATAGTGCAACTTTAAATCATCTCAAATGGTCTGAAATGTGATATAAAACTGTTATCAATTAACGTCTTAAGCTCTCGGTATTATGACCAAAGCAATGTAAATAAATGGTTTCTCTCTATATAATAATGAATCTAAAAATATGATATTATACGTAAATATATGTTTGCTTAAATTTCAAGCGCTAAAAATCAACAAAGGGTATTTAAATATTAAAACTGTCAGTAAAATTTTCATACGTATATAAATGGAATGAATGGCTTAGCATATAATTTTACATATGTTTTCCTTTGTGTAAAAATATTCATTATAATAATGAATTAATCTGAAAGCACTTAGCATCAAGTTTTATTATATTTTTTTAATAAGTAAAATAATTTCTCTGAATTTTTGTATTTAAAATTCAATGGATATAAACCAATAAATACACTACTGTTGTAAATGTGCTTAATGATAATTAATTGATAATACTACTTTATTTTTAATTTACATGTATAAATGGCTTAGAACTACTAATTGGATTTATATTAAAAGCTTTACATTATATAGTTCGGTGAAATTCGTATACAAATTCCTTGAAACTAAGATAGTATCTTATAAATTTATAAATAAATAAAGCATAATGCTTTTAAAAATACTATGCAACAATAATTTTGCCATTTAGTTATTTGTATTTTTTCCTAAATTCAGCTTAATCAGAATAATATAAAATTATTTTAAATAATTCTACTATTTAAAATATAAAGTGTACTTTCAATTAAAAAGTTTTGGACTAGTGTTTCTTTTATGATTTTTACAAAGTAATTGAATAAATATGAATAGTGAATGTGTATCACCAGTGAAGTTTGATAGTTTTATTGAAAGCATATAAGAAAAAAATTTCACCGGTAGATTAACATATATAATTAACTATTCACAAGATTTAAGTTTAAACGGCATATAGACATCAACCAGTAAAAATTTAATTGAATATGATTTAAATTAAATAGTTAGTGAAATTATATTTGTACTAGTAAAACGTACTTGTCGTACACAGTTGCTCTTCGGTTGCGTCGGTAAGTCCGTGGTAAATCCGTGGTCGAAAAGATCTGTGTAGCGAGCGAAGTTTTGGAGCGAAGTAGTAGTCCGAGCGTTGAGTGTGTATCGCCCGGTTTTGTTCCGCGTAATATATACCGTCGTATACCCTCTCCGCACATTTGGAGGGGCTAATAATAATTCAAGCTCCTCTAGACAGCTGCTAGGTTCGTTGACACAGTTTGAGCTATAAACTCTTGACTAAGGTTGTGTATGAGTCGTAACAGTAATACAAATATAATTTAATTGAAAAATATATAAACTAATAAAAAAATTAAAGACATTTTGGGGCATCATAAAATTCTACTATTGTAGGGGCCTCATTTCGGTTTTTTCCATGGGGGGAGGGGAGGGAAAGTTACCCAACCAGTGGTAATTTTTTTATTAAGATTCATAGTATTTCATTTTCTGGCCAAATTCAAAGGAGTTCCTGATTAATCATAAAATCGTGCCGTTACCGTCGCAGTAGAAACGCTCAGTTATCTAGCTTTTGTTTAACAATATTACGACGTACAATAAGTGGAAATCGAATTAAGGAGGCATATATATAAACGGAATTTTGCCCTTCAAAAACAATTATCACTTCTCAGAACTCAAAAATCCACGTCAAAAGCAATAAAATCGTGCGGTCGCTGTTGCAGTAGAAACACTCGGTTATTTATCGTGCATATTAAATACTTACAATAAGTGAGATTCAAATGAAGCACACCTAAACTGAATTTTGACCAATAGGAGGACGCAAAAAACAATTATCCCTTCTCAGAAGTCAAAAATTCACGTCAAAAGCAATAAAATCGTGTCGGCGCCGTCGCAGTGGAAACGCTCGTTACCGAGCGTTTCCACTGCAACGGCGCCGACACGATTTTATTGCTTTTGACGTGAATTTTTGACTTCTGAGAAGTGATAATTGTTTTTGCGCCCTCCTATTGACCAAAATTCAGTTTGAATACATTTTAACTAGTACTCTCATATCAAAAGTTTGTAGTAATATCGGTAAGGATAGCTATTAAATTTTTAAAACATAGTGTAATATCCAAGATACGACGTCTGTCTGTACTTCTTTCGCTTATTTTCCCCTGAGATATGACCTTGGACTTTACCTAATGAAAGTTGTAAAACTATAATTAGTTTCAGAACTTTCATTCGATTAAGTCAAGTTTGATTAATTCGTGTAGGTAAGGTATGGGTTTGAACAGCAAATGTACATTTCGCAGCTTCATAGACATCTTAGAGCAGCATATAATTTCACAGTTGAATTATATTTTCGCTGGAAGAAATATGCATCTACCAGTTAAAATGTATTCGGAAATTATTTTACTGAAACAGTGAAAATAAATTTATACTAGCGAAAATATACCTTTGCTAAAAATATATATTCACTGTGTATATATAAATATGTAACATATTTAATATAAAACTAATTACAGCAATATATTTTATATGTTAAAATGTATGTGTATTACAAGTTAAATTATATTTTCACTAGCGTTTTAATGAAAATAAATCCAATTAGATTTTCACTATATTTCTACTAGAGAAAATATAATTTAACTGATAGTCGTAGTGAAATTATATGCTGCTCTAAAATGTCTATGAAACTGAATTTAACAGTTGCAAAACGTACATTTGCTATTTATACCCAAACCTAATTTTTAAAAAGTAGCTAAAACCAATATTTTTTTATTCAAAAACTAGATTAATTCATTTGATTAAGGTTTGAGTTTAGTTCAATTTATTTAAAAGTCTATAGTATTATGTTGAATTATATCACAACTCTGTAAATCATGTGAAAATCAGTTGGTGAACAAATACAGTATTACACACTAAAAAGTGAAATTGTAAATTAATTGCTTTATACATTTCAACTGGCTGAGTTAGTGAAATTATGTTTATACTATTAAAAATTGATAATATACATTCACTGTAACATATACAAAAAGTTAAGTTTGGGTTTAAACGCAAATGAACGTTTCGCAACTGTCAATTTGAGTTTTACAAACATTTTAGAGCAGCATATAATTCTACTAGCGCCTAATAGATAAAATATATTTTTTCTAGTAGAAATACTATATATATCCAAATGTATTTGAATATGTTTCAACAGAAACGCTCGTGAAAATATAATTTCAAATTATAACATATTCAACATCATAAGAACATTTTTGCAAGAAAAACACTTTCCCTTATCATAATAAAAATTTTCATTTCAAAATTAATTTATTGTGTATATTTTAATTAATTATAAACATGTATTAACGCATATTTTTTCATGACAAAGCATTTTACAAATATAAAATTGCTTATATCTAAAAAACATAAAATAATGATACAGGTGAAAATTTACATTGACACATAAATATTTTATTTATGTAGCAAATAATGCAGTCATTGGTTCTCAAAGTATTTTAATACAAAAACGAATTTAAATTTATGTTCATTTTATAAGCACTATAAATATGTTGATCTATAAAAATATTATTAGTCCATTGCCATTAATCCATTACGTTAGAATATATGGATGTTTATTACTTACTAGTATATTAAATGTTTTACCACTGGTAAAATGGAAAATTTTTCTATTCAAAATAAATCACAATATATACTAGGGCATGCTGCCACTTTTGTGCTTTTTCACACGCCGCACAATAAAATGCAAAGCTTCCAATCTGAAACTTGGAACGCGAACGCTATTGCGCCGTTTGAGCTTTTCTCGTAAACATCGCAATATATTTCGCGCCGATTACGAAAGAAAAATTCTTCAATTCGAGCTTTCGTTTAACGGATTTGCTTCTATTTCAATTCGCGAAGTGATAATTTAATTTGAACCGCCAAAAAAAAAAAAAAATATCTATTACGTTCAACTTTCAGCCAAAGAGACAGTTTTACAAGCTCTGTCTTCGTGCGATTTCTTTCCTTTACACTTTGGCAGGAATTCTAAATCCATCCTATGTGATGTGCTATGAAAAAAGTGTTCGTTTTCAATAAAACATCAGCAATTTATCAAGATGTGCGTCTGTCTTGCTACGACAGTTACCGTTTATGACACATTCGTGAAGGGTGGAGGTTAAGAAACTCTATATAACACAGGCGGAAAATAACCTATCTTTATCTACTATATTTTATATTATAAACACGTGTTTATTATGCATAAAAATAATGCTGTAGCAAACCGTACAGTTTTGTAGAAATACGTCATAACATGATTTGAATTTAAATTTGATGCAATGCGAATACAATGGGTTGATTATAGCCTAGTAAATAGAGATACAACTATATAACATAGTGAATTTAAATAGTTACACTAATTATTATGTTAAACAAATAGATATTTTTACTTTTAATAACATTTGCAAATAGTCCAAAGCAATGATAAACACACAAAATGGTAAATAAAACTAATTATATTTTCCGAAAAACTCTGATAAAATATAATAGAGTTCCTGAGAAAATATAAATATGTTTGTATTATGTACTGATTTATATTAACTGAGCTCAAATGAACGACCTAATTATTTAATAACGTTTAATTGACTGCTATTAAAGTTAAATTACAAAAATATATTTTATCATTTCATACGAAATCTTTTTTTAATTCAATTTTTTTATATTAAAATATTTGATAACTTCAATTCAACATTTTTTATACTTTTAAATAAGATACTTAGCTTGCACATTATATGACACAGATATATATATAGATGGTCCATTAAAACTAAATTTAAAAAAAAACGGTTTGTGAAAATGATCCTTTTGCTGCGATGATGAGAGCGCGTCTACCAGGTGGGGTAAATCTGATGGTCTCTTCTAGTGGCTGCTTGTGACTGAATTTTCCTTATCAGAATCCAAGCTTAAGTATTCAGAGCTGCAAAGGTTACTGACCATTCACAATTATTGCAGCGATCATTTAGCCAATCATTAGAACGGCGAAATAGGTACACGCCTTTAGAAAGCGACACTCGCTTGATGGGGATTGTCCAAGGTCGTGAATTGTGCATTGCATCGGGAATTATGTGGATTCGGTGATTTATTACATCTTTATAAAGAAATATTTTCGCAATGACGCAGAATATTTACAGTATAATATTTTATGGTGGTATCGAGAGCTTTTTATGTGATCCATCCTTTACGTTTCCTTGTTGCTGGATGATCAATTTGCTCACAGTCAATTAACGCAAGACCCTTTCAAATGTGGGCGTCTCTGTGTGTGGTTGCCAAACAGATAAGATGAATCATTGTTTTTGTCTACTATATATTGTAATTTTGATTCATTGAAATTTCGTTAATATACTAACAATGGTTTTACTCTGGTTTGTTGCGACCTGCTCGGTGACGATATTTGGGGATGACCATTTTTTTATAAAGGTACGATGCAATGGTTAATGGTGCACATAATCCCATCATTCGTTGTAAGTTAAAAATCGTTCAGATTACAAAAGAGGAATACAAATTTATATTCTTTAATATATATATATATATACAAATTTCTATATCTCAGGATATAAATAATTTAGTTTATTGAAAGAGTACAAATTCAATTTATTTACGACCATAATAACAAGTCTTATTAATACATTTTATCATCAGTACTGTTTTTATTTTTTTCGATCTGTTAAATCTGAATTAGTGATTAATCATTAAATATGATTTATCACTTATTATTTTTTATGGCTTTCGCAGATGGATATTATGCTGATTAATTTAAATGGGACTTGGTCATACATATATGATATAATATAGAGAATATCGCATATGTTTTAAAATATAATGTTAACGTAATGTGCATTATTCTACAAAAAATATTTATTATAAACTTTACTCGAGGATTTATTGATAAAGTTCTGTTGGAAACGAATTTTGAATGAAAGTAAAATCAAGGCATGTATGTGTTTATATACTCTTGGTCTGCATGGGAAGATATTTCTTGATTGCCCACTTTTACCGCGATGGCTAATTACGAAGATTTCTGTGCATTTGTATTTGTTTATTTCTGTTTTTTTATTAAAAAAAATTGCGTTGCGTGACTGTTGAAGTATAAATCGTTGAAGATTCGGCAACCTCGCACTTGTCTTTTTACATTCAAGCGGTCTGTCAATGCAATACATATTTTTTGTGTATGGCACCGAACAGCCGTTGTAAGAAGATTTTTGCTACTCCATCGAAATTGTCATTTTTCACCTATCGGCATAACAATGACCTCGCCGACATTTCTGTTTATTGTGCTTTTAACGCGTTTTTTACGGTTAGTGCCGGAATTTTAATAGAAATAGCATTTTTATATTTTAAATTATATATAATTATTATTAATGTATAAAATTATTAATATTACAAAAGTGTTGTAATAATATTATGTATTGTTTTTTACCATTGTGACGCATTGGGGTAATGTGTTATGATGATCTAAATTAAATTTAACTCGATGATGTAGACATTTACATTTTTTGCCTTAAAAAACATTTTACATTACCTAATGACTATTTAATTTTAAATTAGGGAATAAAAATATACAATAATAGGGAAATAAAAGATATGTACCACACAATACATAGCAGTTAAGGCAATAAAGCTTGTAGAACTACTTACATATGTATATTATAAGTATTGCCATTGATTGTTAAATGAAATTTCAACCTAAAGACGAACTTGTGTATCTTAATATGAACGATCGGTTTTCTATTGGCTATATTGATTCACAGAATGCGGTAAAAATACTTACCATCGAGGGGAAATGGAGATAAGTTTTCTTAAAAGCAAACTTATTTAAATGCCAGTTGTAAACTGCCAGGTTTTTTAATGTAAAGTAATGCCTTTCATTACTTAAATTTTAAGCACCGTACCTCCATTGTATTTGAAGCCGAATATAAACCAAAATTTCATTTCCTGAAACGCTAAATTCGGTCGGTCTCAATCTTTTGATCGGACGATATAAAAAGAAAAACTTTATATCGTAGTTGATATAAATATCTTTCTATAGAATACATAAAGAAAAAATTACCAAAAGCGGCTACAGACTCAAATCTTTTTATAAAATAAAACGTTTATTATTTAAAACGCGTATATTTTTTACAAAACTAATTTCGGAAAGCATTCTATTGATTCGTTTGACATTGAAACGTGCCGAAATAAGCGTTGATTCACCAGAGAGAGGATTTGGTGGAAATTTGCGGATGCGATTTTAGCACGAAGCTTCCACATCCCTCAGCAAACATCCAACCGGCGTTCAACACACATTTTAGCGACACCGCGTACCAGAAAAATACAAACTTCCGACATAAATTCAATTATCGCTCACTTTCGACTCCGCTAAAATAATCCCTATAGGCCTTGACCTTCTTTTCTTAATGAAAACGAAAATATTATCGAAAGAAACATACCAAAGTCTCTCAACAGGTGGGCCGAAAATTATCTTATGCGTCCGCCCACCTGTGGCTAAATCGGAAAAGTACATACTTCTACCGGTTACGCCAACAATACGTGATATTTTATGATTTTAACTTAAACCGCACAAACACGGCCTTCATTATTTGTGTTCATTACCTGGGGAATAATTGCGACAATGTGTTAATAATACTAGAGACAAACAGATCCGAGGGCTTTGCCTTTATTGTTGTGTAGAGAGGCTTTCGAGTGGGTGCATTGAATACATTTAATTACTGTTATCAATTTTAATAATTAAACGCATTAATTAAATCATTGTGTGAAGATTTATAGCTCAAATGCTTAATCATATGCTATTTTTGGTTAACGAATTAAATGAGGTAGTTACGGTTTTCTAAACTAGATTTGTGATAGTGATTTGTACATATTTTATAAAAAGATTGCGTTTAGACGAGTAAGTGCCATTGCTATTAAATAAATAAAGCTCTAGCATAGAAAGGGCTCTTTAATGTAGGAACATACCTCTCTAGGAAACGTTTCTTTGAATTAAATCACGGGGAGATGGACCTCATAATGTTACAGCATTATAAGTGTTTCACACCACTACTAAATTATTTCTTAGCTTGCATGAAAAAATATGGATGTAAATCAAATAAAGTCAGAACAACAATATAATAAAATAAATATCAGTATAACTTCAATGAAAACTAAAATCACATTCAAAGATAAAACACTACCATAGAAAATGGTTTACTAGAAAAGCATAATCAATAACACCCGTGGAATAGAAATGGATTTATTAAAAAAAAAATATTATGCAGAACAGTAGCTTTTAGTATTGATGATACAAAATTACAAGCAATATACTGAGCACAATAAGGAACAGGATTTGTTTTCTAAACTGGCTTTGATGTAGATATTTTCTTCAAATCTACAATCCAAATGACTCACCCAATCTTCACGTGTCCACTCTCGGTCTTGCTGAGCCAATCCATATTTTTTTGTTGTTATAATAATCTCAAAATCTTTATTAACCCTTTTGCTTACTGTTTGTGATAAAAAGATAGCCCACTGGTAACAGAGATTTTATCAAATGTCTTTGGGAAGCTTCCAAAATACTTCTGGTCAGTACTATTTTATAGTTACAAATCTGCAATTGTTTATAACATATTCACTAAGTGCTGTATATTTTGGATATTGTGGACAATTCTTTTACTGATGATGGTCTAATATTTTAATCCATTTTTTTTTAATAAAATTAAAAATATTAAATAGTATATAATATTTAAATAAATGGACAATAATCATAACATATAAAAATAAGAACGAGCCGAACCAGCTCCTCATGGTTGACATTAAAAAGATCAATGTGCTTTTGGGTTTCAATGCCGAAGAGGTGTGACTGCAGCCAAAATTAACGCTGAAAAAGTTTATTCAATTTAGTACGTATAATTTACTACCGTAGAGAATTAGTATCAAATTATATTCCGTAGGCTAAATGCTGATGTTGGAATTAGTTGTGATGTCTTGTCTTTCGTCTTAAACGTCTTTGACTCTCTCATCTTGAATCGTGTGATCGTCGCTTACCTTGAATCGTCCCTGCCCTTCTCGTATCAAATCAGTTAATCGTATTCCGATTATTTTTTATTCAAGACTGCTTTGTTGAATCACAGATGTGGATATTTGTTGGGCAATTGCATTGCTTGAACGCAATATATTCACACTTTAAAGTGAAACTTTCGAGGATCGTTAATGCAAGGGATAAATGCCAATAGCGGTTTTTATGCAAGTTAGACGCATAGTCTATCAATCATTTTCGACGCACAAAATGGTAATTTTTACAATAGAGAGAATTTTCACTTGCTCTCAAAAAATATTCCTAATACTTTTAGTGGAAATAATGTTCCTATCGATGTCAAAGAAATATTCTAATACATAATATGTAATATTAAACATAAATATATTAATACCATTAAAATTAAAAAAAAAAGCATAACTCGAATGCCTCTTTTTTGGTCTGAAAAAATAGCGATAAATTTGTATTGTTTGTATTAAAACAAGTTGCTTAAAATAGTTAGATTATGCACTTTATATATTTGCCATTGGATTGTAGGTTTTGAGAGGATAAATTTCAATGGCGCATTATCTAAAAATTCGTAAATATTATATTATATTATCTCAAGTGTACAAGAAAAGGATTATATAATCCAAAACCTAACAAAATCGCCACCGTGACGACTCTTTTATTATACAATTCACATCGTTTTGCATAAAAGTCGTTAGATATATGAAAAAAATCATATCACTAAAAAATAAAACAATATGAAAAAAATATTCCGGAATATGCTGATAAGCAAAGGGTTACATCTCGGTGATTTACGACACAAAAATGTGGAGGAAACCTCAAAAAAAAATGTTTTATATCGCCGGAAAACATCGAACAGCTCTCGCATAATGCGATCTATTTTTCGTCCCGTAAGTAATGCGCTTAGCTTTTCCCGAATGTTTTTTTTAACTCACAAACGATTTATTATCGTGAAATCACAAATTTCACACCGCGTGAATTAAAAAAAATAGAGCAAATATTCTCAAAGGAGATGTAAACAATAAACAACCGATGTGAAATTTATGAAGCACTTTATAAAATTGAAAGTGTATTTAGTAGAATAAATATTTAATAATAATATTATAATTCAATAATAATCATTTATTGACTATATAAGTGGAAAATTACTTTGTAATAATTTATGCTACATACTCATGCTCATTCAGAAATATAACTTTTAAACAATAAGTCGTTATTATAGCACATTGACTGAATGTGAGTTTCGAAAAGGAAATCTTTACGCCCTAAGTACAATAGTTTAAGAAAGTGGTCGTACAAAAAGTAATATAGCAGAAACTGCCTTCGATAAAATTTGAACATCTATTTCACAACTATATGATAACTGAAATTAAATATTTTATCTATCATAAAGCTTCATTATATCATGTACTGTGATTTTTTTAAGCTTAATTACTCATTTTATAAATATTGTCTTAACTATTTTATACTTAAAAGTAAGCCAAAGTTTATATTTTTATTGGTAACTATAATATCTTTTATGTCAAAAACATTTTCTTCTTGTTGTTTAAATTGATATTTCTTATAATATCTTATAATAAATGCTTAAAGCCAGCGTAATGGGATTTATATGGCTATTACGAGATATTATTTTTTATGATTGTGTTTTTACACAATAATTCGTTTAGCTTTTTATTAAATTTCGCAAATGTGCTATTACATTTTATTGTAAATGAATTTATTTTTGGAAAATATTGTGTAAGTAATAACATATATACTTATTATATGTACAATAAATTCACTAAGCGAAAGTTTGAGCAACTTTTACGTGAAAAAATAATGATAGTAATTTATAAATTTGCTAATAAAAATTAATATAAATTATTTCAATTTATATATTAATGCGAAATATTTTTGTTAATATTTTTAAGCTGCAGAATGATTATAATATTTTAAAAAATAGGAAAAGTAATTGTTTTTTAAGCTTAATAGTAACTCAAAGTGATGCTTTATTTATTTTATTTTTCAACTATTTTATTTGAAGGCAATGTTTATGCAAAAAGATTAGATGTATTTGGACATATGTATTATAAGTGCATTTTACATATTTATATGTATAATTTAGACAATAAATTTAATAATATGTATTATATTAAATATATTTTGCTTGTACTTATAATTATAAAGAATATTTACTAGCATAAAAAACCTAAGAATTTATTATATAGATAAGCATTATAATATGCATAATTCAGTTTAAAATAAATTTAAACTGAATAAAAATATTGTTGTATTTTATAAATGCACCTATTTATTGCATTTTTAGTGTTTAATATCACAAAAAAAAAATTACGCATATATGTATAATACATATCCAATATAATTTTAATTAGTCACTTCTGTTATTAATAATAATTTCGCTTATATTATCATTATCGTACGATTCAACGTATATTCTTAATTTTAATGACATAAGCGAAATATTATCAAGTGTGTATGACGTTATAATACAATTATTTATGTATATATGCTGACTATTATTATGTACTTATAAAACGCTTCCGACAGAGAAAATCATTACAAAAATAAATATGTTTTTAATCGAGATTTGACAAAACAAGACTTTTCCTTTTATTACATATTTATTTTATTAATGATTGTATGAAACTTTCAAATAATTGGCTGTGTCTGCAGAAGTCGTAACTATATCAAAGTTGACGTGGAGAGGGAAGCGGCTGCTATTTCGGTTTCGATAAGTCTCGGTCAAAGTCAACCGTAGATCAACTTTGTACGAGCTTGAATAAAAGTGAATTCTATATAAGTATGTGCTATATATTTCAAGTTAAAAGTGGTTATTTTTTTACTCGACGCGACTACCAATTGCAATGATTTGGGGTATAAAATTAGATTTGTTTATTATCGTCGTTCTTTTTTAAAGTTTAAGCAGGTGTAAAATAAACAACACTGTTCTTTTACTGCCTACTGTCAGCACTTGTTAATAACATACATTGACACCGAACGACTTTTTTTATTACATTTGATATGTTAATATTTCGAAATCTCTGATCGTGAGGACTAATATTAATATTTTTAATTTTACTTTTACACTCGGTGTGGCGAACTAAAATGTTTTTAGTTTGCATCCGGGGGGGTCTAACTCGTTAAGGGCGAAGCCCAGGCGGTGGATCCAACTTTTACGTACATTCAACTAAGCAGTAAATTATTTCATAAACAATATTTAGAGATCTGGGTGATACATAGGATCACCGCGCCATTATAATTATGATATTATCTGTCTGTGTGACACATTTTAAATGTGATTTAAAAATATATACACTTTACAGACCGCTACTATTATTTCTTTTTATTTTTTATAAAATCATAGAATTGTCCAAATTCAAGTTGCAATTTTTGTCATGAGGCCCGGAATCCTTGTTTTTTCACTCTCGCTCTCGGTGGCCCTATGTTAACGTATATTTTTGTTTGATTGTATTTAAATAAATGATTAACAAAATAAAAATCTTCATTTTCATAATAATCTAGTTCCAAAGGTAAGCTAGAACATTATATCTCAATTGGCATTGTAATGATCATGTTAATTTACACGTCACATGAACATGATGCAGAAACTGCGTATGCACATTTGAACTTGATCTTTCGTGTTAATATGGCCTAAAGATAACCTTTGACAAACACTGACCAGCTCTGATTAGTCATTCTTAATATTGTTTATATACTTATTATCATATGCAGCGTTTAGAATATTAAAAGCAGACCTATTTTTTTATCTGCATTTCCTGAAGCATAAATGATAATATGTATGACTCAATACATAACAGAAATAATCTCGAAACAATTGTTTGTTATGTTGACCCCAAATATTTTTATCGCCTTGAGTAATAATAGATTATGCTCTTTTACTGTCACTAAATATCAAGATAATCATAATATAATTTTTGCACATAAATATTACTAGCTCGACTTTATAAAGTACTTAGCACTCTGTGGAATTGATATGGTGGATTTCTGGAATTTCCACGTAGACAGTGGTTAAACGCTTTTTATTTGTGTCTACGACTTTTATTCTTCTGGAAAATGCTTCTTAAATATTTTAGACATTTTATCAAGTACATGTAATTTAATTAAGCATCATTGGACATCGATGTATGCATAAATGCATTTATAACCTTGAACGATAATGTATTATCATATCTTATCATACACGTGTGTCATTCGATAGTATTGAAATTTAATATTATTTTATAAAAAACATACATTTTTTATTTGGCAATCAAATCGTGCTTGGTAATTAAGAATTAAAAATTAACGCATTGAGAACTTTGACAATAAATTAGTTAGATAGTTAAAGTGCCAAGAAAGTAATTAAACTTATATATTTACAGTATTGTTAATGTTGAGTTTAATCTAAAGATATCATTTAAGTTATACAGCGGTAAATTGCTTTATGCAAAATTTAATTTAATATAAATATTTACTATAATAATATTTTTTAAATATTGTTTTTGATATAATATTTATCTTAACCTTTATAATAAAAATTAATAAAATAAACTTAATTAACGTATGTTTTATTAAGCAAAGGTAAATATTACACACAAGGTGACCCAAAAAATATCTCATGAACTGTTAATAATTATAAAATGAATTAATAAAATTAGTTGCACCGCTGAAGTGGCTCAAAAAAGCAATGAAAATACTTTTTTGAGCCACTTCTATATGCATATGATTTTTTTTCAATAAATTAAATTACTGTTACCATTTTTCTTGAACAAAAATAATCAAAACCGAATTTAATTATTTATGTTTATCTTACTTTAACCTTTTCGTTGCCGAGTCTGCTAGAATTACTATCTAAATATCGACGTACAATATATTAAAAAAATATATCTCTTCGGAAAAATGTTATTTTGCTCTGAATCAAGTACCCCAAGGACCATTAAACATGTATCCAATTTCTTATTTAATGATGACGTCAGTTCCGCAAATTCTCGCCATACTAGCAAATGCCGATATATCGGATTTCCGCAACCAAAGGGTTAATACATAGTACATATTGTACTCATTTTGTACATAAAATATTAAAATATGTATCTAAATTACTAGCAAATGATATAGATATTTAATTTTAGGTACTTCTTATTTTTTATTAATATTAGTTATTTAATAAAACATGACTACAATACCCTTTCCTTTAGTTTTTGTATTTATTTATTAAATTATTTTTTTATTATGATTCTTAATGTCGAATGTGTTTGGTGGAACTCGTATAGCATACAAAAAAATGTTTTTTAATATAAAATCTATTGTAAATGCGGTGCGTTTTAAGATATTTTATATTGATTATCAATATTAGTTTTGTAAAAAATCTTTTTGATCCCCATATATTATTTAATTATCATCCTACTTGTGTACAAATGTAAAAACAAATCAAGCTGATTAATAAATATAACCTTTTGAGCAAAAATAAATTAAAAGTTTGCACATAAAAAAGCAAAAGCCTAATAAAAACACTCATCTCACACCGCCATCGAAATCTAGCTCGCGTTAACTCACACAGGTCTGAGCATACACAGACAAAACGAGTCGGTTGACCCCAACCTTAACCCCAACGAATGTTTACGCCTGTGTTTGTGCGTAAATTTATTTTTGCTAGCAGTAATTACGCAGGAGAAGTGTCTTCTCTTCTCTACTGCTACGTTTTTCTTCTGTGTTTGTGTCACGTCGGCTGTGAAATTGGTTCGCCGTCAAAGTTTCCCAATTTTCATAGGCGAATTTTCCACGCGAGTGTTGTGACACCTAGTAGCGTGGAAAATCAAGACGACAACGTGACATGAGCCATTGCTCTCGATACCATAATTATGATGTGTATACATATAAATTTATAAGGCGTGCTCGCTATCGTGTGCTATCATAGGAGTCTACAACCCTTGAAGGTCCTTTCCACCAGGTCATAAAAAGATTGTACTTATCCTATGTTCACAAAAAAATGATGCAGTAATCTTTCAAACGAGTTTTCAGTAAAGTTTCCATCCGGAAATCATTGGGTGGCATTTTCCATAAGGCAATATGATACCTGGGTGGAAAATCTAGATGACATCGATACTGTGATATGAACCATTGCTCTTTCATAACTACGATGTATATAAAAATATATTTATTATATACGGATAAATAACTAATAGACCATTAGCTTAGTATATTTCGATGGCAATTGTTTTACGCATTAAGCAGTAATAAATAAATCTAGAGTGCATTATAAAGCGATTTTATTGTGATATCAATATAAAGTAAATGACTATTAAGATACATTAAAAACTTTTTTTAATGCTGATTTGCATGATATGTTAAAAACTGGTTTCAAATAAGGTTTAATTTTTTAAAGATCTACAAATTTATTTCTTAAAATTTTCAACAAAATTCATCTTATTCATATTTTTGCCTCGAAAAAAATTTATTAAAAATATTTTATAAGTACATTCATATAACATTAATTTAAAGCTGTTTTTAAGCTCTAGTAAAAGGTTAAAATTTCGCTATGAAAATTTAATTAGAAAAAGATTGAAGTTATTTTTCTTAAGAAATAAGTTTTTAGTTTTTGTAGCATATATTTAAATTACTATTTACAAATAAGTTTTATTATTAACACAATTTATTACGTGTAGTACAAATATGTTTAAAACATTAAGTATTAAATAGAAAATTTTAGTTTTAATAAAAGTATTGGTATCAGAAGTCAATAAAAAAATATGCTATTTGTATGAAATTATAAATAGTTTGTTTTTTATTCAATTATAATGCTGAAAAATAATAATAAAAATTATAAAGTGATAATTATTATTATCTTTACATTTAATTATTTTTTGTCATTAGTTTTTTTTTCTATTTATAATAAGCAATAAATAGTTCACTAAGTTTTTAAATTGGTATTGTATTAAATGTTGCAAAATGTATTTATGTTTGTTTTTAAAAATTTTGTAAAAAAAATTCACAAAAACAACAGTTTACTATTTTTATTTAAATAAATAACCATTGAATTTGAGCTGTCTTAAAGCTCCAAATTATAATTTTAAATGTTTGGTATAAAATATTAGTGAAAATTAATTTTTCGGTATTAGAATTTAAAAAAAAATTAAGCTTTTTATATTTTTTAGTGCTATATAATGTACATTTTTGTTATTAGTACATTGCTATAATTTCAATTAATTAGTTTATTGTCTGTATTAAGGTTGTTCATAGCTTTTTTAAATTATATTAATTATTGAAAAATGCACTAAGTTTTTTTAAATTGTTATTCAATAAATATTACCGATGAATTGTTCTCAAAAATCACAGTTTTATTTCTAAATATAATATAATCGATCATATGCACAATAAATATATTATTAATTTACATCGTTTTTAAGTTCTAAATTATAATTTTAAATATAACTTAAAATTATTTTTTTGGTATTAGAATTCAATAAAAAAATACAAGGCTTCATATATTTTTTATTAGTGATAACTTTTATTAAAATAGAACATTTTTGGTATTAGTATTTTATTGTAATTTTATTTACTTTATTAGTATTTTTTTATAAATATTTTAATTTATATTGTATGAGATATTAAAAATGTATTATTTTTGAAAAATCATTTTAAAAACTAATCAAAAAAAATTGTAAAAAAAAATCTGATAACTGACCACAGGACATTTTTGGTATTAATATTTTGCTATAACTTTATTTACTTAGTTTATTATCTGTATTTATTTTTTTATAGCTTTTTAAATTTATATTTATTATTAAAAAATGCATAATTTTGAAGACAAAAAAATTTGAATAATTAACAAAAAATGAAAAATTCGAACTCTAAAAATACATTCTTTTTATAGCTTTTTTAATTGATATTAAATAAATATTATAGTTGCAGTGTTTTCAAAAAATATTCCTTAAACATAATATTACAGTTTTATTTATAAATTAATTAATCATATGCACAGTAAATATATAATATTGATTTACAGCGTTTTAAAGTTCCAAATTATAATTTTAAATTTTTAGTATAAAATATTAGTTCAAAATATTTTTTTGGTATTAGAATTCAATAAAAAAATACTATGCTTCAAGTATTTTTTATTAGTGACAATTTTTGTTATTAGTATTTTGTAATAATTTTACTTACTTTATTTGTATTTATTTTTTTAAGATGTTAAAAATCTGCCAAATCGATTATGACGCATGAGTATTTGTTGTATATTATAAAATCAGACACCATATTTATATGCAAATATATTATTAACTAATATTGAAAAAAATATTATTTTTTAATATAATAAATAAATTTAACTAACTTTTAAATTATTATTTATATATTTATTGTATCTAAATTATTATTTATATATTTATTGTATATGAATCTAGAAGCTTTTTACATCGATTATTACAAAAAATGAGACATAATAATATCCAACGGCTAACAAAAAATGATTGGCAAGATATACAATTTTTTTTGAGATATTTTTACAATATTATAAAATATTATTTATTTGGTGTTTGAATTAATATAATACATGTATTTTGTATTCTGTTAAAGTAAGCTATGAAAATCTTTTAATTGTAATATTTATATATTTAATTTAGTATTACCGTATTTGAGATCAAATATTAGCATAGTGAGGGTTGAAATGTTTCATTTAATAAAAAGGAATATCTGCTGATCTCTAATTTGCACAATTAAAACATAAAAAAGTTGACGACCTCTGAAGAAGATCGTCAAGATCTGTGTTATAAGCTGGAAAATTGGCTGCGAAATGAATAATGTACTACGTATTACGTGGTGTATTCGTTCGTACAAATCTGATGATGTTATCCCGTATAAATTAAGGGGCGTAACCTTGAGAGCCTTAACCTTGAATATGGTGTTTTTTTTATATATATATATTTACAGGTTAATAAATGTTTATGGATGTAAAAATTACGATAGTAATTTTGTGAAAGGATTTAAAAAAATATATTGTAGTTAAAAAAAACAATTAAATAAAATAGTCCAAACCGTGTTTATAAAATGATTTACGACGGGAATAAATTCGCAGAAAAATATACCTCATATATAAATAAACATAATATATGTTTTTAAATAAAATATTATGTAAATTACTCATATTTTTGGTCTACTTTTATTCTTCAAGTATTTTCATTGTATTTAACTATCAATATGTAGATTATTATAACTTTTTTATATTTGATTGAGCAAAGAATATCTATTTTACCCTTGTATAATTTACGTTGGTATTTCTAATTCGATTTTACGCTTCAAATTTTCCTCTGATATGATACTAGTAAGTTTCTTTAGCTATTTACAAAATGTCATTGTTATTTGTTACAGGGATTTGCCCAATTGGAACTTTCTCGTGCGACAACAAAACTTGTGTACCTTTAAGTAGAATTTGCGACCGTTATAATGATTGCAAAGATGGCACAGACGAAGACTCCAAAGAATGCTGTAAATATAAAAAAATCTCTAACAACAAATCAGCAATTATTAACAACAATCTTACATTTCAGTTCTTATCCACGGCAGCACAGATTTTATGTACTTTCTATTGAATAGATCGTTATCCATGCCAGCACCCAACATATCCCACATAGATTGCCGTGAGTATATATTTTTATTACAATATATATTTTTAATTAATATATTACCATGTAATTTATTTATTTTATAAACGAATTTGTCGAAAATCCTATTTTCTCATATTGGAGTAAGTGAAAAATCCAATTTGTTTTTCCACACACCCGATTTGGCGATCCCTGGACCAGAGATAATACACCTTCGTGTCGTCCGTTCATTTCCTGCTATCTAGAGGTCACCGAACGGATTACAATCCAGATTTTGGTCAAGTTGATCTTAAGTTTGTCCCTTAATGGCGTTTTTCAATCCCTCGTACATAAAATCGAGATTAACACACTGCTTCAAAGTTTTAATACTATCAGTAAACATTGGGTAAATTTCCATTAATGCCAATTTACAAATAATATATATGTTATCATTGACTATGACGCACACTGCTAATTTGCCTCAATTATAAATGATATAATGTTAAAATTGACTTTGTCTATGAGCAGGTAAATTATAGATAATACAAATATTTTCTTGATTATTTACAGTTAAAAGTATATTTCTTTATTGTTATGTAACGAAACAGAAATTTCACCATTAATCATCTAGAAGACTTGATCTAAGAGAAACAAATTGCGAAAGCAACCGGTCGGTGTTTTAATTATAATTGTGTGTTTTGAGCGAAGGAGAATCTCAATGTTTTTCAGGCGAGAATAATTATTAGACTCTTCGTTTTCGCATTATAAATGTTTAAGTTGCAATTCTAAAAGGTCTATTTGCTTTTCTTTAATTGATATTTTGAATCGAGATGGAAATGAAAGGCTCTAGAAAAATCTTTAGGAGAATAATGGCCTCATCCTTATAAAAAATCATTAATAATAAAAACATTCATTAAAAAAATACATACGTATATATATTTTATATAAATTAGGTAATCCCAAAATGAATGTCGTTTTTTTTAATTTAAGTTTTAACATTCGCCTTTTATTATACCTGATTAGTACACATCTTGACTCTATATTCTAATATTTAAAAAAATTGGGCCCCAAAATTTATACAAAATTGCATGTTATATGAATTTCTGTAAAAAATGGCAACTAAGGCCAATAAAAATATTTGTGAAGTGGTAGGTGCTTCATTAGATATTCGTAAATGTCAAAGATGTATTAAAAAAACGGAAAATTACGATATGTGAACTACTCATACTATCTATCAGCTGGCCGAGAAACGATTCAATAGTGTACAAATAGGGAAGGCTTGGATTCCACACGAATTGAGCGAAGAAAACAAGTTGGCACAAATCCGCATATCTTAAAGCTGGTAGTTTTTTCTCGATCATTTGATATTGTATGGCAACAATGACAGTGGTTATCTAAAGGTCAAGTAGCAAAACCTACCTCGAATCTCTCTGTAAAAAAAATATTTTGAGTGTATGATGGGATTGTGTATTGTGAAACTCTTAAATGTGGCAAAGCAATAACAGCAAATTTATGTTGTTTTGCAGATTTTTTTTTTTTAAATAGGCATAAACTAAATAAAAATAAAACAGAAGTCGAATGTAGCGAAGTTTACACTCAAAAAAACTTTATCTCATCCACCTTATTCTCCAGACTTTGCTCCTCTTGATCTTTTATTTCGATCGATGCAAAACCTTTTGGACGGAATAAAATTTAAAAATGCAGGTATGAACATATTTTGCATCAAAGCCTACAACGTTTTATGCCAATGGAATTAAAAAAATGACTGAGAGGTGAGAGAAGATTATATATTTAAGAAAAAATTATGTTTTGAATCATTAAAATAAAATTAAACACTTAAAAGTGATTTTTTAATTAATTATTTTAGGGATTACGTATATTTTCCATTTAATTGCCAATGTATTTATAAAATTCTAAAAACATACAATTATACTACCTGTTATTTTAAAAATGCCGCATAACGTTTTCTGAATAAAAGCTTTTAATGTAAAGTTTTTCTCGAATTATAAAAAAATCCTGTACTTTCACTCGTTATTTATCGCATGCGAATTAACCACCGGTTCTCCCGAGAACCATCGGTTAAATCAAGCGAACCCGCTTTTTATACAGCCAAGGGAAATGAGAACAAAACCGTGAACCTGACCTTTGAAAGCCCTTTTGAATTATCACTTTGTTTTTCCCATTGATTTCACCAAAGCCGTTCCGCAAAAAGGCTTTTATGCTCTCACATCATTGTGGCCCCAATAAATCATCGGTCCTTTGTCTTCTTCGATTCAAGAGCCTGCGTGTTTATGCTCGAAATCTTAAGAAAGACGTATTATATTACAAAAAATAGGAAAGCTATTCTTAAAGCGCTCCGTGCAAATTTAATATATTGCCAAGATCGCAAAATTAGATTTGCTTGAACATAAAGTATATAAAGTTAAGGCCATTGTTCCAGAATTCCTTCGAGACACCGACCTACCTGGGTAACACCTAGTGTAATATAATACAAAAAAGTGCATTAGTGGAATTCGAAACTCTGCCAAGCAAGAGATTTCCTTCCACGTAGGGATGCTTTATAAAGTGATGTATATGCACTATTATGTTATATAGAAGTTAGTTTAATCGTTAGCAGTCAAAGCGCTTAAGATATTTTAAGCATTATTGTTTTTTTTTATTTTAGCTGCCATTACGCCTAGTCTTCCTACTGGGTGTCACTGTACCGAAATCAATTCGGTAGTTTCATGTCCAAATGCGGGATTGATCGAAGCTCCCAAAATTGGAGACGCAAAGTCTTTATTGTTGAGGAATAACAATTTGAAACTGACGAGCGACTCTTTCGTTGGACATGAAAAGCTCCATATTTTGTAAGTATAATATTTGTTTAATTTAAATTAATTTATTTCACTTTGCCAAGACATCGATTTTAAGATTTTTTAATAATCCATATTACAATTGCTTTTACAGCTTTGTTTTACATAAAATTGGATTCGATCCTACAGATTTTCAATCTACAAAATATTATATTGGATAAAATATAATTTATATGTAAAATTAATCGTTGCGATTAATTGTTATTTTAAATTAAAAAATCTGGAGGGTCTAATGTTTTATGTTTAAATTTTTAAGCATAAAAATTAAGCCGGTATAAATTTTTTGAGTTTTTTTAACACAAAGTCGTTTTTCACAACATATACATAAAAATCCGCGGAGAATTACTCTAAAGTTTTCTACATTTATTTCCCATGAAAAAAGGGACATATTCCTATGCATATATGTATATACGTGTAAATGAGTTTGATCTGCTCTATTATTATCGTATATTTAAAAAAATTATGTTCTATCCACTATTACGCTTAAGAATATTATTGTTTTATTTTATACAATCAGACAGTATATACACTTACTTACTTTTAGATCAATATAAAATTGTCTTTATTTTATTTTTATGAAAGATAAAAATAGTAAATTAATAAAGTTAGGTCAAAGGAAGCCTCCAGTGGGAGACTTCCTACGTGTTATATTATTTTTTCCTTCCCCTATTTTCTGAAAAAAAAGAGAAAGAAGGAAATATAAATTAATTGCATTTTCATAATTTAAAAAAAAGCAAAGTTTAAAACCGTTATTGAAATATTTATACATTAATCCTGAAAATGTTGCATGAATCGAGGAATACAACGAAATTAGTCATAAGACGATCAATTATTTTTACGTATACTATTAAATATATGTTTAAATTATAAATTAAACGAACAAAAAAGCAACTCGGGATGAATGGGAAGTAGTAGAGGATCCAGATGTAGGTCAATAATAATAATAGTTACATGTGATAAAACAAATATATTTGATTTGAGAATTTTTTTTAAATATATTTTTTTAACCGCGTAACTAAAAAATAAAAATAGATATGTATAAAATATTTTTTGTATTTTTTTAAAACAGACATTTAATAAAAACTAATTTTTTGTGTTTGCATATGTAGTTATATAATTATATTTACCTATATAGAGCTATTTTTTATAAATATATATAAATAAAATAATATTTTTTAATAATTATAAATCGATTATTAAGCGTATGAATAATATTGTTGTATTTACTAAAATCAGACGCTTAAAAATAAAATTAATTTCACAAATAGATAAATATAATAGATAATAATAGACCGACTATAAAATCAGCTTAATTAATTATTTTGCGTGAAAATAATATTCTTGTATTTTCTTAAATCAATATGTTTAAATATAATAAAATAAAAATGATTTCACTAATGTCTAAATTCATACGTTACACGTGTATCTAAATGTTTAATATAATAATAATATTTTTTAAATAATTAGTTTAAATCCAGTAATGAAATACATTTGTAAAAAAAATAAAAATAGATTCTTCCTTATTGATTATTATGCGCGAGAATAATATTCTTGTGTTTTTTAAAAATCAGACGCTATTTACAACAATTATTTTTTCATTTGTCTTATCATAAATTGTTTCATTAATTTGTCTTATCAAATCTGATTTCAATAACGACTAAATTCATGTTTTTTTATAATAATAAAAGTAGTAAATAAAGTGAAAAGTTTAAAACTAGTAATGAAATATATTTGAGAATAAAAATATAATAATATTTTAGTAAAAAATAACGGAAAAATCGATTGTTACGCGTGACAATAATATTGTTGTGTTTTCTGAAATTAGACGTTTAATAATAAACTTATTTATATGTGTAAATATCGTTATTATTATTAAAATATGTGTACGTTTCACCGTGTACATCCTACTGGACATCTTACCGTGTGCCCTTTCAACCTTATAGGTAGTATTTTTAATGTATTTAATGATTAATTTCACTTACGACTAAGTTCATGCATTACACATGTGTCTGGATATTTCTCATAGCAATAATAATATTTTTTTTAAATATTTATTTAATAATTTAAAACCAACATTGATATAAATGTTCATGCATAACTACTTAATAATAATTGTTTGTAAGAATAAAAATTGATTCTATTTAAACGCGCAATCGATTATTGTTGTATTTTTTTTAAATATAATTAAAAAATATTTTTACATATTTAAAATAGTAATATTTTTAAATATTCACTAAAAAAAATAATTATCATTTATCTGTGATTTTTTTATAATAAACATAATATTTAAAAAAGTATTTTTTTATATAGATATGTATTTTTACTTCCATCTTACATTAATTTGTTCATAAAAATTATTATAATATTATTGCTTTATTTTTATAAAATTAACATTTAATTTTCTTACCGTACAATACGTATACTACGACATAATAAATGGATGAAAATTATTTTAATTTAAATATTTATTTTTTACTCTCAACTTTTTTGCGTGTTACACATGGATCTATGTGTGTATATTAATATTAAAAAAAATATCGAAAAAAAAATATTTTTAAAATAAATATTTGAGATTTAGAAAATTTAAAAGTTAATTTTAAACTACTTTTTAAAACCCAAATAATTATTTTGCTTTGCGAGTATTTTTTTTTTAATTATATAGAAACGTATAATTCACTTACAATACTATTATTATAACTATGTTATTTTTATTATAGGATTACTTATCTTAAAATCGTATTTTATTAGTATTATTTTTTGTATATTAAATCAAATAAAATTTATTAGTAGCAAATACAAAAAATATAATTTAAAAAAATGTAATATATATAAATAAAAAAAAAAAACTAGCAGAACGTGGTTTCGATCCACGGACCTCTGGGTTATGGGCCCAGCACGCTTCCGCTGCGCCACTCTGCTTATATGCAGGGGTTTCTAAAACACACATCCCACCATAGCAATTTAGTTAGAAAATATTCATATACATTTATATAATCCAAAACTTCAACTAACGACTACTTATTATAGTTTATATATCATACAGAAATATATTTTATCACACTTTGCAGGAACATAGAAGGAAACAAATTGGACTTCATTCCGGAGGGTATATTCTCTGAGACGCCCTTACTGATAAGCTTGTAAGTAAATATAATTTATTTTATTTCTATTATTAAAAATGTATTGTTGAAATGTGTAATTTTTATATATACATGTTTTGTTAAATATAACGACGACATGTTTGTTTACTATAACTCGCCACGAGAAAGTAGTTATACCACTATTGAATATTCACAACTAGTTAACTAAGCATAATTCTACAATGTCTTGTATCAATTATTACTCAAGTGATTGTGTAGAAAATATTATTTGTGATTAATTTGGTATAAACTCGCAAATAAGGAACATTTTAACGGCACTTTACAATTTAAAACAATCACGTGTATAATTTAAAACAATTCTTATAAATAATGTGCTTTGAATATGACTTTAGAAGAAGAAAATATATGGTATTTTTTTATAAATCCATTAATTATTAATATAATATAAATCATATTTTTTTTGTATCAATACGATAAAAATATTTTTTGTTAAAAAAAATCAGTTATTTGAAGGCTACGTCTCTTCGACAAATTAGATTTATTACAGATCTAAGATCATTAATTTTAATTTATTAAATAAAAAATCAATATTAGAAAAAAATTATTCTCCTCGACTCAGCTTCAAAATAAATCAGATATTGACTAAATTACAACCAGAGTTTAAATTGCTTTTTGTGACAAAAATAATTTCGATAAGCCCGCTTTTCGTATACCCTTTATTTATGTTAAAAAATGGCCTTTTCAATTAACTAATTGCTATTGAACAGAATACATTAATGATTTAACAATAGATATAAGATTAGCTACAATTTTATTTTTAAAATCATAGATTAAGCTATGGTTCATAAAATATTATAAACTCTTTCACGTTATTTTTATGCTAAGTTTATTATCATTATCTTGATAAATTTTGTAAACTACAAAATCTATTACTTACAAAAAGTAAAGAAAACAAAACTGTCTTTTTTAATTTAAAAGAGTAGTAAGAAAAGTGTATATGTGTTTATTAATAACTAGTATTGTACCCAATAAAAATCAAATAAGTATAATGCCCTAGCAAAAGGCAAAATTTATAAATCAATCAAAAATCTTGAAAAAGGAGAAATTTTCTATACATATTAAAAATAAATATAATATTCTAGATGTTTATTAAATTTTTTTGTTGTATTTTTTAAAAATAGATAGCTTGATCGATTAAATAGAATTATAATAATATTATGTTTTTTTTATGCAGTAGGTTACTTTATATCAATAATGGATAAACTTTAATGCCCCGCGGGCTTTCTAATGAAATTATTGATTATAAAGCTATAATATAGTATTATGTGATGAATAAAACCTTAAACTTTTTCATGCTATCGCTAAAAAAATATAATGTTATTTTTACGTTATATATATAATCTCTTCAGAGACTTTTTATAGTTAAAACAAGGGCATTTCTGTATTATACTTTAAATTAACTTTTATGTAGAAAAGTTCTACCGTTTCTAGTTGATGCCTTCTAATTCCAATCAGAGTGTATAATTAAAAGTGTTATTAGCAATTAAAAAGTTCTCGAATTAACGCGATCAGAAAGTGTATATAAAGGAATATTAGGCATTAATCCTAATTTAGACTGTAGTTACTTGAAGATTTTAATACTTTTATAAATATATTAGATTTAGCATCACTTCGTGTTTTATACATGATGCATTCAAACGTGTTTCAGAAATAGTTTGTATAATAATATATATTTGTTTGTTAAATAAAAACTGTTCAATTTTTATCGCGTAGACCGTTGGCGTTCCATGTAAAAAGTTTAGTCGACCGCAGCGCAGGCTTGTGTCAAAATAGTAGAACATAGCAACTAAAATAGATATGTTAGGTCATAAGAATCGATATATTCAAATGTGTCAAAGGCTGAGCAATAAATACTTTTATTAAATACTGGCTATTGACTATGATTTCTATGTATAGTCTTCGCAAGCGACTCATTATGAATTAAAAATAAATTATTTTATTACTTATATTATTAAACAACAGTTATTATTGAGTTTTTTCATTCTTATTTCACAGGTTCTTATCCTACAATCACCTAAAAGTCATCAGATTGAGCGATCTGGAAGACCTTCCAGATTTGATTTGGTTGTTCATAGCTTCAAATCAACTCACTTATTTAGAGTTACCGCCTTTTCAGCACCTCAACTGGTTGAATTTGTCTGATAACCAGTTGACTTTTAATCATCCATCGGAAGTTTTTCCATCGTTGCCAAGCTTGTTCGAGTTGTAAGTATTTTTATTTATAATACAGTGTAGCATTAAATTTTATTTTATAGAACGCTTTTAGATACTTTTATCTTTATCGCTTAAAATGTTACTGATTTATGTTTAATTTTATGCTATGGATGATTCGTTTTGGTATGTCGAGTGGCCGTGAACTTATTTATTTATAACGCAAAAATGTAGATCAGTAACCTGTTAACTACTATATACTCGACAATATTAGATTTTTTTAATTTCCTTTATATCGGATAACATTTTTCCGCTTTGAAATTAATGGATAATTGGTGGTCTTTAAACTTTTCGCATTATGCTTAGAATCCCAGCGGAGATTCAGCTTAAACGGATTAATCGATTCTATCGCGATGGGAAAGGGTATTTACGATCCTCATAACCGTTTACAAAGTTATTTGGGCGTCCGAGATTGATTTCCCATGAAGTCCCTTGGGATTGGCCATGTCGCGAAATAAAACAGATTGATTCGATTAGCTTTATTTTCGGCTTGTTTTTCTATTTTGGTCGTAACCTAAAAATAAAAACTTTTTATAAAACGTCGTTCTGGAATGACATCGTTTGCTTCTTGGAAGGCTTGGAAATAGACCAATTAATTGTATAAAAGTAAAATTATTTTTAATTTTGATTCAATAAAAAAAATGTTTTTTATTCAATAAAAAAATAAAACAAGAATAGTTTACAAAATTATGATTTAAAAAATTAGGTTTTTTAATTATATTAATATAAAAGTCTTTGACTCAAAATATTCTTTACACATAGAGATGCGGATTTTCGTATTGTAGAACTATTTGACTTCCTCGAACAAACGATCCAGCTCATCACAATAGATGCTTGATATTATTGTTTGGCCAGTTTTAGGAGTTTCATAATGCACAGTCCATTTGCAATCAAACCATATACACAAAATAACATTTCTTACAGTAAGTAAATTTAGATAACTTTTACGGTTGTTTTCATACAATACAAATGATCAAGAAAAGACTACTCAAAATCCAAAAGCTCTTGAAAGAAACGCATCCAAGCCTTCCAAATCCTTTGAATGTGTCTATGCACTATCAAATCAAACTGTTCCAGCTTCTCAGCCAGCTGATGAATAGTTTAAGTAAAAACTACTTCCATTTCTGCAGCCAGCACATCATCTTTTCTGGTCTCCTACATCCAATAATTCGAATTTTTTTGAGACATCTTAGAATCACTTTACTAATGTTTTTAATGGGCGTAGTTGGCAAATTATATTTTTTAAGTTAATTTTGTATAAATTGATTCATTTAATAAGATTCTGTTATAATAATTTTTTCTGCCAATTTTTTTTTAATTTTGGATTGTAAAGTAGAGATGTGTATCAATACAAATTTAACAAAAAAAAATACTCAGGTATCAGGAATTTAAAAAAAACGACAATTATTTTATATTGTCATACTATGCTTTTTTTAGAAGTGTTATTCAGAAATCTTTGTCCCTTTTTCAACTACCTGATTTGAATGCAGTTTTAAATTTATTTATTTTAAAAATTTCAGTTTTATTATATAGGTCATATTTTAATTATTCTTGCTGCCATATATACCATAAGAGATAAAAAAACAATATAAGGCATTGAAAAAGTCCATAGCAGCACAAAATTAACTACGAAATATCAGTTAATTCTGAAATCTCGGCAATTAAAAATGTTTTTCTTTAACATAAATAACATAACTATTGAAATATAAATTTCTCAAAACCAAAAATGCATAATAGAACAATTGATCTGTAGATAATGCAGCGGCACATCGAAGAAAAACATGTTTTTAATAGTTAGTCGATTTTTTGTGTTTTCAGAAATTGAAATTCGTAAAATATTTCACTACAAATATTTGAATAATAGGATTGGGCTCCTTAATTTTAAGATGTTAAGAAAATTTAATTGAAAAAATATGAATTTATTGTGAATCATTTTACAACATGATAGGCGTTAGCCTAATACGTTACAACGGGGTTTACAAAATCAGTGACTCATATTTAAATAATTTTAAACTATGATTACAGCTTATAATTAATACGGTATTTATTCGTGAGCTTAAGAAATCTGATCGATTGAAATTTTAATTTTTAATAATCACTAATTCCGATCTCCCAGATACGTTATAAATTATAAAACATTAATATTCATATGGATTCAATCACATATATTTTAGGTATTAGTCATCTACTTTTACTTTTGGTCTATCGTGCTAGTTTTTTTTTCTATGCGAAACTTTGATGAACAATACTTTTTCCTTGTTTTACATATAAATTTAATTTCTTATTTCTGTTTAGATTCTTGGATAGAAATCGAATTGCGGTGATAAAAGCAGACCTTTTTACAGACCTACCAAGTTTACAGTTATTGTGAGTTAAATTCTACTATTTATATGTATCTTCGTATATGTATTTACATATTTTATTTTTTACAGACGCTTACGTGGAAATTTAATAAGAAAAATTGAACCTAGAGCTTTTGACAACCTTTTGGAATTACAAGAACTGTAAGTACTGATACTAGTGTTCAATAGGTAATATATAATATAGATAAAATCTATTTGTGTTAATTTATCCTTGTTCATAGTGACCTATCCGATAATTTATTGAAAGAGCTGCCTCCTGCGATACTTTATCCATTGTGTAAACTAGGACGCTTGTGAGTATTAATTCATATTTATTTTATCTATTTATAAATCGATCCATTTAAGGAATTGCCGCACGTTTAAGATTCTACTATTTACTATTCGATGAGACATATTTGTCTACGGAAGAACATTATATGCATTAATGTATTGGGACCGGGAGTCCCTGTCCCCATTTGCATTCTATCCAACATTGCACACACGAAATGTAAATTTCAATGAAATCTATCTCAGATATATGGCAAATTTGCTCCATTTTCCATCTTCGGGGAACGATCGGCAAATAATCTTGATGGCCATTGGGCTTTAGATCTAGTGTAGGTGTGAAGACAAACAAAGCCAAGTTGCATTTGCATGAGGAAAGTGGATATTTTTAGCATTTTCTTAGCTCCCTTTATTCGTGCTCATTCCATTTTGTAGTTCAGATGAGTTTGTAGCAAAAAAAACAAGAGTCTGGTATAACTCAATTTACCGTAACGATATAAAAACAGTACATTTCTGATTTAGTAGATGTACTCGCAGATGATGTATGAGATGTGCGTATGAAAATATTACTCTTTTCCAAGTGGAAAATTATTATTTTTATATTTGGACCAAGTCCAAAACATTCACATTTTTGCCCACAATGGCAAATAATCAATCAGTGTATAATAATGGTATATAAAAAGCTTGAATGTGTAATTTTATTAGGCTTGAAATGTGAAAGATTTTTCCGGACCATTCGAAGCTATTTTGAAGATGGTATTGTTATTTATTATGATTGAAAGGCAATGGTATTATTTTCAATCGTAATTTGATATAATACTTCTAATATATTGATTTATAGTACTGATATGTAATACAAATCTAATACAGATCAAATTTACATAGTTGAATAATTCAACACAGCAAATTGTTACTGCTTCTAAAAATAGTACATACTAATCTAGCAATATAGAAAAGCCTAAAAAATAAAACAGAGTCTAATATTAAAATTAAAAAATACAGCAACCCATTATTTTAATACTGATGGATTACTATTATATTTGTTGTACATCGAAAAATATTTTTTTAAATACAATATTTATTGTATTGTGTAAAACCTTGTGTTTAACAATGATTTTAATATAAAATTTGTGCAATATTAATTATATTATATATATACGTATCCCTTCTCTCATGAAGTCGTACCAAAGATCGGGTTGAACTCTTGAGATTCACGTGCTGGATCAGATTGGATGGTTCTAGAAAAGCGGCCGCTTCATTGCAAAGCATAGCAATGCAATTCCAAAACAATTACAACAGAGCTATTAAATTAGCAGTTCGCAAAGGGCTTAAGATAAAATGACAAATTTACGCACTAGCGTGAGAATCTAAATATTATACTTTAAAATCATTAACATATTTTAATATAACTGGCCCTTTGAGCAACGCGATATGTAAGAAAAAACTTCACGCATACAGGTTAGAGTCATTGTCATCTTTTACGAGTATGATTTAGTCATAAATCTCAAAAGGAATAGCGTTCAATAAAAAACAATAAATGTTTGTACAGCTAAGCCAGAAATTGGTCGTAGCAGCAAAGTGGACGAGCCCTAAACCTCCCTTAAAAGGGGCCATGTCAATAAAATACTGCTACACAGGTCTCAAATATAATTTTTTTTGCACTCGCTCAATTTATATAAATTCGTATTCAAAAAGAGGCCGTCAAACTAAGATCGTAAAATCAACCGCTTCCCTCTTCACGTCAATCTAAAATTCAAACTGATTTTAGAGACGTAGTAATTTAAAAGAGACTCAATGTCACAATTTATAATAAAATAAACACACAGAAACTGGGTTCATGACAGCTACCGTTTAATTGACGTTCACTCGGATACGCATAACCGCCCTTTGTTTGTCACGCCGACTAAATTCATGGGATAAAACTCAATTACATTTATGATATTCCTGAAAGTATTTTAATTTTAACGCAGCGATTATGTGAGGTCGTGACATAATTTTAATTAAAAAAAAAATTGTTTTTTAATTTTTTATAAAATCAAATGGTGTATCATCACTTACAAATCTATATTACTATAAATAAATTATTTTAAATATATTAATAAAAACAATTCACCACCAACAATTAATTGCTAGCATATTTTACTTATATTCCTTTAAACTCGTTTATTCATTGATTGCTTGACAATGTGGCAAGTCTGATTTTTGTTTTAATCAAAGCGTATTTATTAGTTCAAATCTTAACAAGTCATTAAAAATAATCATTAATTCAAGTTAGCTCATTTAATAAATAAATTATAAAATATACATATTCATATTGTATAGATGTAATATTCCTTAGAGAGATAATAATATCAATGAAAATTTACTTTCAACATAAAGATACTTAAAACATTAATTGAAACGCGTGAAATGTTAAGCGACATTTGTTTTATATTACTTTTGAGATATTTTATCTGATGCGGTAACATGCGTCTGTAAATGTAATATTACTTATAGCATTTAGTAAAAAAGCTCCAATTTTCTACAATAACAAAAAAAGTGGATAGTATTGTCCTTTTTTAAATGAAGGATTTACTTGTTTTGAAACATAAAATATTATGTTACATTTTTTTTAAATACATCCAATAGCACTAAATTATATTATTTCATTTTATAATGCCAACATTTTCCTATGAAAATGCAATTTATTTTCTATATGGTCTGTTGTCAAGCAATGCGGATTCTTAGAAAAAATGTCTTATGATGAATTCAATTTTCTGTGGATTAAAAATATTATATATATAATATATAGATAGATTAAATGCATATTGTATGATATTACAATCATAAATTTTCTTTGAAATTACAACTTGTATTATAAAGCGTACAGTTATTAAATTATGTTGTTATTTTTGAGCTTTTACAGTCCAAAGTCAATATCCTCAATAGTAGAAACATTTATTTGGCTCTCGCCCAAGTTATCGCAAACCGACTCAAAGCAATCGTTTGACAATAATCGCGTTTTAAAACTAAAGCGTGAAAAGAGAAAAAAATATAATTTTCCGGGAAGGAAACTTTCATGTTTGAATAATTTTCGGAGAAAAGAATTTTTTAAATTGCTTAAGCAATAGAAAGTTTGCTTGAGCCGGTCGGTGGAAAGTCGAAGCTAATTTGATAATCTGAAGAGCAAATGACAACTTTGCGAGAATAGGATTTTGCAAAACTCGATACTGCCTCGATTATAGTGCTTTGGAGAGAAATTCAGAGAAAGAAAAATAAATAAAATTATATAAAGGAAAACGTTAATTTTGCGCTGCAGAAGATAGCTGGTTTAATGGCTAAGATTTCGTTTATTGTTTCTCTTTGTAATATATAATATTTATATGGATGCAGATTTAGTTTAGAAATATCAGTATTTTAAAATAGTATCTAAATACTCGTACTACTTATTTACATATAAAATTTTCATATACTTGCTTTCCAAAATAACCTTACTATAAAATAAAAAAAATTTAACTTTTAATTAATTATATCCGAGATTATTTTAAATGCTTGTTATTAAACGAATACAACTTTTTACTGCATCTGCAAAATCTATAATATAATATTATACATTACTGTTACTAACCTTCTGTCGTTCACCAAAACGGTGACAACTTCTCTCGATGCGGGAATTCAAGTAGACGTCGTGTATACAGATTTTTTAAAAGCCTTTGTCAAAGTTTGTCATAAGTTATTATTAAAAAAATTGTCGAACCTCGGTTGCTCGGATAATTTGACTCGGTTATTCTCGAGTTATTTAAGCAATCGCAGACAGTTTGTAACCTATGGTGGCCGATTGTCGAAAGAATATTTACCCCTTCAGGGGTTCCTCAAGGATCCAATCTGAGCCCTCTACTTTTTGTGTTATTTATTAATGACATAAATACAGCAATTACAAATTCAAGTTTTCTTCTGTACGCAGATGATTTAAAATTATATAAATGCATTTGATCTGTTGTGGACTCCTCTCTACAAAATGATTTAGAGATGGGCTTCCGTTAACCGTCTGCCATTTAGTGTCGGAAAGTGACATACTGTGTCATTTTCTCGATCCATTCGCCATCAGCTTATTTTTACTATCTTGGTGGTAACATTTTGACTAGAGAAACTTCCACTAAAGATCTCGGAATCACTTTCGAGAACAAATGGAGGTTCTCTCTACACATACACGACGTCTGTGATAAATCTTCCAAGATGCTCGGCTTTGTTATGAGGAATGCCTTTCACTTTGACGATCCGTCAGTTATTCGCATCCTCTATGACACCTTAGTTCGTAGCATTCTTGAATCGGAATCTATAATTAGAAATCCCTGAATAGCCAAATATTCCCTTTTAGTGGAAAAAAATAAAAAAAGGTATTTAAGATACCTTTACAAAAGGACATTTGGTTATTATCCGTACATATATCCCAGCGCCTTTCTTTTAGGACCGTTGGGATACGATTCGCTGAGTTCTCGCAGAAAGTTGTATGTCGCTAAGCATTTTTTCAAATTACTAAAAGGTGCTGTCGACAATCCAGCTATTTTCGAGGAATTCCAGTTTTGGGCTCCAGAACATTTTCGAGAATCACGATCGCGTCCTCTTTTGATGGTCGTTAGGGCTAGGACGTCCGCACTTGCCGACTCGCCTATAGCTGTGGCCATCCGGCTCCTTAATACGCTGGCATTATATATTGACCTGTTTAATGCTACGAGGAGCTGATCCAGTTTGTATTATTTAATTTTGATATTTTGTAATTTTTTGTTATGTTTATTATTTTTAAGTATTGTTCTATTTATGTATATATACGTTTTTTGTTTTGTAAATTTAAAATTTGGTTTTGACCATCGTGGCGCATTGGGGTAACCTGTTAGGCCACGATGGTCTTAATTTAATCTAAAAAAATAAATAAATGTATAGTTTAGTGATCGAATTTTTGCGGACAGTAAAATAAATACAAGTTTTTACGTTAAAATTTTTTTTTATCATAATTGCATATTAAATACGTATTTTTTTATAAAATTAAAAAAAAATATTTGCAGTATATTTAGTGTGTGCAAAAATTTTGTCTTAAAATTTTTTGTTCGGAATAATCACCAAAACGTATTTAGTTTAGTGCTCTACATTTAAATTCCGAAATTTTTAAATAGAAAAATCCTTACAAAAAAATAGTATTTTTTAACAAAACAATAGTTTTTGTTATGGTAGTAGTTATTTATTTGCTAGGATGTGTATTTTAATCGTTGTTATTATGTGGTTTAATTATTTTAATTACCTTAGGCACTGATTACGAACAAAAAAATATTTTAATTTTATAATAATAAAAATAAAACAGCAAAAAAAAATTTTAGCAATAAAAAACGCAAAGTATTAAATTAAATCTGAATATTATTTTGGTGTTTCAAATAATGGCCCTTTAAAAAGCTACCATAAAAAGGTTTGGCTAAACAAAACTCTAGTGAAATTGCAATTTTTGAACACCCAATTTCAAAAGTCGATAATTTTCTCAATATAACAACTATTTAAATCAATTTTTCATTAGTTTCGCGACACTTCATAGAAAAAAACTTATTTTTGATGTACATATCTGGAAGTGTACCAGGATGTACCAGAGAGTTAAACAATATTATAATTGGTCATAAATTAGCCTTCTCTCCCACTCGTCACAGCTAAATTGAAGGATCAGTATAAATGAATTGACACTTGGAAAATCGACTAACTCGATTTTTACAATTGAAAGATTATACGACTCTTCCTCATGACACCAACGCTCAATTTTATTATTTTATATCAAATATCGGCTTAACCTTATATTTTTACGATATACCGTTTAACTAACTTAATAAGACACGCCACTTGACCACTAATCTTGAAACTTTAATCAAATATAAAAATCAAGTATATTTTTTAAAAAATATCGACACAACATCTGCATGTAATTTAATTATCTTATCGTTGTGGCAAAATAGTGTAAAATCAGTTTAGATAAGAGGGATTTAATTAATTATTAGAATGAATTACTCAGCTCGTTGTTAAATATATACGTATTTGTTAACTTCTAATTTCAATAACAGCTAATGAAAGTATAAATCTGGGACGAGATCGCCTGTTAAAATAGCTAGATTGTCATTTAAAAATATTTAGAATATTTCAGCTTTGCCCCAAATCATTCAGGGAAAAATGGATCGTTGATCTCTTCCTCTTTCTCTGATCAAATATAAGCTAAAGCGCTCAAAGAAAATCACGTTCCACTGAAACTTCGCTTTTGACTTGGAATACACAATCCAATGGAGCTTACGTTCAATCGATACATTCAAAGTTTTCTTAGACATTAAAAATTTCTTCAGCCCTGCAATTGCTTCCACTTTTATTCTCAGATCTGCTACGCCAAGCATCTTGAATTGCCAATAATTTAATTCGTAACACCATAGCGCGAACGGTCGCATATCAACTTAAAATTATATGAGCCTTTATAATTTCAACTTAAAAATAAACTCGTATTATCAACATTGGTACCGCACGAAACCAAACTTAACTAAAATATTTATGTTTAGATGTTAAATTTGCAAACATGAACATTACAGTTATTAATGTAAATTTTTAACTCGATTGTTTTATTTGGTTCAATCCATAACTCTGAAAACAGCTGGTATTTTATAAAACCAACGATACACACGTATAAAGCCAGACATAGACGTATCATCAGATCGAAGATTTTGGCAAAAACCGATAAACCGTCTCGACGCTCGGGCAATAATGGGGTGCGTCACGTGTGCCCTTCAATTTCGACGGCAAGTCACGAACCTTTTCGTATCCAGGTTTATTAATTGTGCCCTTTCGGCTTGAGCCCTTCACGTACAACTTCCGAGCCATTTGTCAACGCTCGGAATAATTATCAACCGGTGGCGCCGTTTGCGGACCCGCAGACGGATTAAACTCTGAAAATCCACAGTGGATTGTAGTTTAATTAAAAAAGCATCGGGAAAGATTGAAAGAGGGTGTGAATATAAATAATGATAAAATGGAAAAAAATCTGGAAAAAAAAAACTCTCGTTAAAAGTTTGATGGAAAAAAGTTTCAGGAATGAATATAGATTTTTTTAATTTTAATATGATATAAAACGTCAAATACACAAATACCAAAGCTAATCCATTTGTTGACCTATAAAAGTTAGTCGAAAAGGGGTTGTAGTATACATTAGACTAAGTTTTTTTGCCTTTTTCAAATAAGCCATATTCCGATTAGGTTCGCAATATTCGAATATTCGAATTGCTTAATAAAATTTGAATTTTTTTAGAATGAAACAATTTGTATACTTGAGCAACACGGGTAGTCGTTTTTCTCTCCAAAATTCATGGTCCTTTGTGCGTCTTTATCTTGTTTCGAAATACGAGACAATTAAATACTTATTCTCAACAAAAAAAAATGTGAATACTATGACTGAAATTCAGAGAATTCGTTTGTTGACGGAAACAAGTTGTTGGAAAGGCGCATTTTTTTTGTGAAGTTCGTGTTACGTATTTATATTTGTTGTTTCAAGACGCAAAGATTTAATTTCAATCAGTTTAATAATTCGATTACGATTAATTTAATTTATATACAAATCCGCACAAAATAAACGCCGATACAGATCCGATCTTTATATATATACAACTCGTTCCAAACATTATTAGCTATTGGATATACAAAAGTTCGATAAAATTATGTATTCAAAATGTTCTATCAATTATGCTGAATAAATTCAATCGTAACTGATATTAATTCTAGTTACGTTTCTGATCAAAACATATGTAAAAAATGTTCTTTTTGACGCCTTCACTGATCAGTAATTCGCACAGCATTGTGTTATGCATATTTATAAAGCTCGAAAAGTAATTAATGATTAATTAAAATAGTTATTTTTTAATTAAATAATATTTTACAAGCAATTAATTATTTTTTGCACTAATTAGTAAAATAAATTAATATTGATAATTACCGAGAAAAACATTACGAATACTTTGTCCATTTTTTAATCAATATTTAAATAATTGAAAACTACGAATAATTGATTAATAATATTCTTTCAGTTATTTTCTTCAAACTACATTTTTATTCAAAGAACTTTGTTCTATATTTTTTAAGTACATTTTACTTTCAAACTTTATTTTAATTAATAAAACACGCAATTCGCGCCTTGAATTTTTACACTTAAGACAGTGAAGTCAATATAGATAAAAACTAAATTTTCGGATTTTAAAAAATATTGTGATCACCTATTTTACTATTTTTCCTGTGACGTATAACGTCAAAGGTTAATCTGTGATTATGAACATTAATAATATTATTTTAATTAATTGATCATAAAAAAAGACTGAATTAATAATGTCAGTTCATTCAAAGTCAAACTAACTGATTTATTGCTGTGTTAATGAAGTAATATATTATTAAATGTCGATACATGCGGAATATTTTTATTTATTTTTTGAGATATTGAATGAAAATTTAATAACCATTGTCGTTTTCATATATTTTTTTTAAATATAATGAACGAGCAGCTCAAATTTAGATTTCAGTTACTTATGACCAATTATCCATCTATAATAAGTAGCAATCTCTCTATATATTCGTTCATTATTACTTATGTACATTTTTATTTTTAGATGACCCAAATCTATTTGTAACGCGTGAAATAATAAATAGTTAGTTAATGATTTACCTATATATATATATATATATATATATATATATATATATATATATATATATATATATATATATATATATATATATACGCATTTTTTTTGTGAAGTTCGTGTTACGTATTTATATTTGTTGTTTCAAGACGCAAAGATTTAATTTCAATCAGTTTAATAATTCGATTACGATTAATTTAATTTATATACAAATCCGCACAAAATAAACGCCGATACAGATCCGATCTTTATATATATACAACTCGTTCCAAACATTATTAGCTATTGGATATACAAAAGTTCGATAAAATTATGTATTCAAAATGTTCTATCAATTATGCTGAATAAATTCAATCGTAACTGATATTAATTCTAGTTACGTTTCTGATCAAAACATATGTAAAAAATGTTCTTTTTGACGCCTTCACTGATCAGTAATTCGCACAGCATTGTGTTATGCATATTTATAAAGCTCGAAAAGTAATTAATGATTAATTAAAATAGTTATTTTTTAATTAAATAATATTTTACAAGCAATTAATTATTTTTTGCACTAATTAGTAAAATAAATTAATATTGATAATTACCGAGAAAAACATTACGAATACTTTGTCCATTTTTTAATCAATATTTAAATAATTGAAAACTACGAATAATTGATTAATAATATTCTTTCAGTTATTTTCTTCAAACTACATTTTTATTCAAAGAACTTTGTTCTATATTTTTTAAGTACATTTTACTTTCAAACTTTATTTTAATTAATAAAACACGCAATTCGCGCCTTGAATTTTTACACTTAAGACAGTGAAGTCAATATAGATAAAAACTAAATTTTCGGATTTTAAAAAATATTGTGATCACCTATTTTACTATTTTTCCTGTGACGTATAACGTCAAAGGTTAATCTGTGATTATGAACATTAATAATATTATTTTAATTAATTGATCATAAAAAAAGACTGAATTAATAATGTCAGTTCATTCAAAGTCAAACTAACTGATTTATTGCTGTGTTAATGAAGTAATATATTATTAAATGTCGATACATGCGGAATATTTTTATTTATTTTTTGAGATATTGAATGAAAATTTAATAACCATTGTCGTTTTCATATATTTTTTTTAAATATAATGAACGAGCAGCTCAAATTTAGATTTCAGTTACTTATGACCAATTATCCATCTATAATAAGTAGCAATCTCTCTATATATTCGTTCATTATTACTTATGTACATTTTTATTTTTAGATGACCCAAATCTATTTGTAACGCGTGAAATAATAAATAGTTAGTTAATGATTTACCTATATATATATATATATATATATATATATATATATATATATATATATATATATATATATATATATATATATATATATATATATATATATATATATATATATATATATATATATATATATATATATATATATATATATATATATATATATATATATATATATATATATATATATATATATATATATATATATATATATATATATATATATATATATATATATATATATATATATATATATATATATATATATATATATATATATATATATATATATATATATATATATATATATATATATTTTTTTTTAAATACAGCAATTTATGAAGCCCATACTGAAATATGCGTTAAAAGCGCAATAAACAAATGTATTCTTCACGGCTCGTCGACGAGTAAATTTGTTATGCTTACGGATGTCATGATCAGAAATTCCTAAGAATTGGTATCCTCAATTGTAACGGACGTTCGGTGCCTTTATACAAAATAAGGATAATACATTGACAAGTTTAAACAGTAGAATTGGCTTCATAACAGTGCTGCCAAATCTCCATCTGCTTTGCAGAAAAAAAAAAAAAATCTAAATCGTTACAACGAGAAGAGACAGAGCAAAAGAACATCCTTCGTCTTGATATAGCGCGCATCATTGATTTTCATTTGGAACACACTTCCGTCGGTAACTTTCATCAAGAACGTCACTAAATAGTCCTGATTTGAGACATACATGAGTTCATCTGAACCCAGATCAAGCGGAGCAATGCCGAAAATTGACCTTAGAAGACTGAGGGAGCAGCCGCTTCCCACTTTTGGTCAACCCTGGTCCAGCTGCAATCCGAAATTTTCAAAGAATATTGGATTTTATGAGCCCAAACAAAGTTTGTGATTATTTAAAAATATTTTTAATTGAATTAAGGTGAATTATTATCAACACATATACTTCTAAAACGTATACAGTAACCAAACAATTTTGGTACCAACTTGTAACAATGCTTTAAAATGAAAAATTTGGTTGTATAGACTCAAACTTATGCTTCCATTGTATTATTTAACAATTAATTGAAATACATTAAGTTGAGATATTATTTAGAACTTTTGATTCGATTGTGTTTATAGTGTGATTTGTATGTTTGAAACAATGTGAAACAATCAATCGATTATTCAGATTATGTTTCAAAAATATAAATTAGTTTCAATACACAAGACTTTTAACATTTCAAAGTTTAACCTCCGCATAAATCATTTCTCTAGGTTTATTTATGTCGATAGTTAAACCTGCAGTATATTTATCTCCGACAAAAACTTGGCTCCGGTTCATTTCCTCTGTGTTAACATTTTTCTTTGGGTCGCTTGTTAAGTGTAACAGTTTGCGCTTAAGTATCACATCTAATTTAAGAAAGCAAAATAATCTTTATACATCATTATGACTACATTACTTAAAATATACTTGTAATATTTATTGATCATTCTATTTATGATATTTCATTTTAATGTGTTATTAAAACAAAGGTAAGTTTTTATTTACGTTTAAAATATATTTATTTTAACTTTAAAGTTTTTTGTTTTGTGATTTATTCAATATTTTGCCTAAAAAATGAACAAAATATGAGATTGCACCGAAATTTTAAAAATTATTTTACTCATTTTATTTAAATTATTTCATTAGAATTTTACTAAAAAAATTACTTGATTTATATATAAACAGTATTATTTATATATAAACAGTATAGCGTCGGTTAAGTATTTATATGTTGGTTGGAAAAGGCTAGTGCCGTTTCTGCCCGCGCACTTGTTGAGCGTTAACCTTTTTTTATTGGCCTTAACAATCATACTAATCTTTTAATACTACATATTTAATTGTACATAACTTATAAACTAAAATATATATCAAACATTTTAAACTCATTTAAATATGAGTTATTGGTTCTACATTATATTTATGTATTTTTAAAGAATAAAATCGATTTTTTTCTTATTTGCTATAAAACAAACATTAATATTTTTATAATGTTTTACAAAAATATTATTGTATTGTAATATTCATCAATATTATTATATTTAGATGACAAATTAATATTCTTCTTGGGCTCTGTGTAGATTTTAGGTATTTTTTTATTTTAATCGTTACAAAAAATATCAGTACTTATCAGTCTCATAGATATTATTATATGGTTTAATATATGTATATATATATATATATATATATATATATATATATATATATATATATATATATATATATATATATATATATATATATATATATATATATATATATATATATATATATATATATATATATATATATATATATATATATATATATATATATATATATATATATATATATATATATATATATATATATATATATATATATATATATATATATATATATATATATATATATATATATATATATATATATATATATATATATATATATATATATATATATATATATATTCATACAATTTATTATTGTAGTTAGTTTTTATATAAATTACTCAATTCATAACATTTGAGTCAAAGTATAGAAATAAAAGACTTTGAACTACAAATTTTAATAAGCACGTACAATATTATATAAATCATGGTAAAAATATACAGTCCCTATGTTTTCTAGAACATATCCAAAAAACATAGATACTCAAATCTAATCAATATAATATTTTAGTAATATTGGATGTTTTTTTTATATTCCATTCAGACTTTTGGTACATCTTATGTATATGCACAGACGTAAAATGTCACCCTTTGAAGGAACACTACTTTAATTTTGCGTCGGAAAAGCACACCTGTAAAGCAACCCTCGTTTTTGTGACTCGTCAGTCACTTATGAAAAGCAGAAAAATTCTCTCCATATTGCGCATCTAGCTCTTTCTTTGCTGTGTATAAATGTACATATATGTTTACTTAAGCTAGCTAAAAATAGCTTATCAGAGTTGAGGTTAATTATATATTTTTATATAATGTGTTCTTAGTTAAATCATTCATTAGTATGCTTATTCAAGTAGTTAAATATAGAAATATATAAATAAATAATAAACCAGATCACTGTCAAATAATGAACCGAATTTCACGAATATTTTGGGCATTTTTGGCGTTGAATTGAATCGGTAGACTAGTGAGATTAGGGTTAAAACCCTCGCGGATTCTATTAAGTGTGGTTTCGTTCCAAAGGTCTGAGACCTTTGATACTTTAGGCGAGATAAACATCCACCACCTGATTAATTGCCTATTTTTATTTACTTTCAGCGCCTGAATATGAAAGGATCATATGTCCTTATGATGGAAATACATCATCAGAATCTATGCCTCTTGAAATTGTATATAAAGTGATTAATAAGAGTTATAATTGAGGTTTGCCAAAGGAGAAACCCAACGGACTTCTTAAACACACAACTCAAGGGAATTGATTGGTTTTAACTGAAAGCTGCTTAAAATAGTTTATATGCATCAGATGATCAGATGGCTTTTATGTTAAATACGTAATTATATATTTATTAAAAATATAATTTGCTAGAATTAACTTTGTTATAATATTTTCTTTAGCGTGTTTATAAACGATTATAAACATTGCAAAAAATACATACATAATGGTCCGACAAATCATAACAATAGACCTAAAGAGGCAGAGAATTTTATGTGGAGAGAAAAAGGAAATAAAAAAATCATACGCTCTGTTACTACTTATCGACGGTTTTATTTTGGTCACGAAAGGGTCAAAGAGGTTGTTGCTTATGTAAGGAAATATTTTCCGATTGTCGAAAAGCGATTTTTGGCTAGGAGAAAAAAAATCGCCTTTGGAGGGTAGTTACATGTGTTTCTTCTTAAGTGAGGTGTGTTATTGTACAGATTTGAAAGGATTCGGGAAAGAGAAAAAAACAGAGGTCAATGGTTGCTGTATTCAAAAATGAGATTTTTATTACTGTGCGAGATTAAAAGAGCAAGTAGATAATCGTGGGTCTTGTTTTGTCGAAATAGTATTTCGAGATGTAAAATGTTTAATGCAACCCTGGCAGCAGATGCTGTGGTAGTATATATATATGTTATCTTAATAATTTATCTACATGTAAAATAGAGAAAACCATTACTAATTCGGTTAATCCAAATCTATGAGACTATCAAGTAAAATTATGGTCGAAAGAAATGGTTATTTTATTGTACTCTCATTATCTGTAATGGTTAAAACTTAACATAAATTTATTTACTAAATGTTTTATATTTTTTTATTCTTAAATTGAGTCGTCCATTATACAATATGTAAGAAAAAATATGGTCTCTCGTTAAAAAACCTCAGTTATGAAAGTCTTATATATGATCCTTCAGCTTTCCAAATAAAAAAGTAGGACACACCCGAAATAAAAGTGTGCTTTTAAACGTGAAATGTTTCATACATTTCGTAAATATTCATATATCAAATAAGTTATAGAAACTTGATATAAATAAATACATTTGCAGAGCCTAATGCCTAAAACAATTCATTATAACTTCATATCCTTTACATATAAATATTCTTAGTATCAGTTCTAATTGTCAGGAATATTTCATGATAGAATTCGATATTACCTGTTAATATCATTTTATAAGGACCTATGCCAATCACAAACTCTGTTTGATGCCTTATTGGATATATAATATATTGTTTATGTAATAATCAAAATTTCAATTATCAATACATAAAATATCAATAATTTAGAGCAAAAAAATATCTGGTTTTCTAGATTATGTTTTTAGTGGTGTGATTCGCATCAAAACAATTCCATTAAGAGTGTCTGGCATTGAAATTATAGTTAAAAAAATAGAGCTTCCAAGTCTAAACACGGCATCAAAATCGCTCCGAAGCAACTCGTCTTAAAAAAAATTATTCTAATTTTTTTTTTATTTAAATTTCGTCGGAAAGCAAAAATTAAAATCGTTATGATTTTTTAAAAAGCCGCAGTAAGTTAAATCTTACGTTAGAGTTTCTAAAAATAATATTATGCTTCCGTTGTAATTTAAACGTTTTGAATACTAAAATGTATAATATGAAAACATGAATTTCGTTATGTAAGCGGTTAAAATGTGAAAAAGCTCGTATTTTAATATATCAAAGTACTACGCAGTGCCACATAAAAAACCACCTTCACAAAAAATAGCGCCTTTCAATCGAAACAGCACAGCTTTTCGTTAAACTTAAAATTATTTAAGTAAAGCAGCATAATGTCGATTTTATTCAATTTTTTATAATGACTTCGTGCTAAATTTTTTAGTGCGTTTAATATAAGCAATTATATAATATTAATATTTGTCTCTTTTTGCCTTTAGTGTAATGTCAAACAACTCCCTTCGGATCAGCGAAGAACTGCTGAACAAATCGACTGAATTGGTCTCTCTGTAAGTACAATTTTATTTTATATAAGCAATATATCGACTCGGTACCGAAAATATTTCACAATAGCATTTCTAAAATTCATAGAAAGCAATAAAAGAAATTCGTGTGCAATAAAAATTTACGGTTCATTTGAGCAACATACGAATACTCAATTTACAATATATGATAATTATAAATATATATACAACTTGTAATAAAATATATAGTGATATAAAGGAACAGTAATCTATTTAATGTTACCCAAATGAAATTTTAAATTTAATAATGTAAATCGAAACTGCTTCCGAATTTGGCAATTTATGGTAATGATAAAATCGCATTAAAATGTCCCAGATTCACGGGGTTGATATATGTATAGCATATATTTTCATGGTAAAACTTTATAAATTTTACCAACGATATGCGATTTGCTAGTTCGTTGGTTCCCTAACGACAATTTAATTATTATATCCGTACATTGAGGATATATTTCGCTATGGGTTCAGATTATCATGTTCTGAATAAATGAAATTATTTTAATAATTAATATATGAAGTGTAAAGTATTAATTAGAAATTGACTCACAAAAGTAATATATAAATATATAGTGTATGATGGCTATTAGGGCTAGGACGTCCGCACTTGCCGACTCACCTATAGCTGTGGCCATCCGGCTCCTTAATACGCTGGCATTACATATTGACCTGTTTAATGTTAGCTACGAGGAGCTGATCTAGCTTGTATCATTTAATTTTGATATTTTATAATTTTTTGTTATGTTTATTATTTTTAAGTATTGTTCTATTTATGTATATATACTTTTTTTTAATTTGTTTTCGACCATCGTGGCGCATTGGGGTAACCTGTTAGGCCACGATGGTTTTTATTTAATCTAAAATATAAAATATAGCGAACATTCTCCATTGATGTTTATAATAATTGTTACGTGCGAGCAATTTTTATGCCAAAAATATTAGTGAAGAGTTTTTATAAATTAAATATATTAAAAATTAAATAAATATATTAAATCATAAAGCAAGAAATAACACCATTTTTTTAATAATTATAGTTAAAACCAACAAAAAATTATGTCATTCTATACTTTTTAAAATTGCATATTTTTAACTAAAAAGTCCGTCAATAAAATACAATTTAAATTGCTTTTTTATTTATATTTATTATTTTTTAAATTTGTTTGAAGAAATTTGAAATATTTCTTAAATTAATAAATATAATAAATATTTAAAAAATAATCATTTATTCAACTATAAATTTTCCTATTTTTAATTGCATATTTTTCATTTGGACATTTTAATTTGACAGAAAATTTTACAATACTAACAATAATTTTACTTTAAAAGCATTTTTTTCTCTTTTTTGATATTTAAAAAATTAGTACAGTAGCAGTTATGTTTTTAGTCAAATAAAAAATTGCAACAAATAAACCAAATATCTTCGTATCATATTTAATTTAAAGTTTTTTAATGTTTAATAACCCTACTTCGTAGACAGTAAGACGCAAGGAGAAACTAGTGATAATTTTATGGGATTATATTACATATTGTGACAGACGATAAATGGCGAGATATTTTGTCCGAGCGGTGGTGGAGAAGCTGGCGCATGGATGATGTCTGTGGGAGGTCCTCAGAGGTCTTGTAAGTGGCAGCGTAAGTTGATTCCTCTCTGCTACGGTGCTTGTAAGGTGAAGTCCCTCTCAGATGGGCGTCTGTTGGTCTCTGTGAGTGACTGCTTGTGACTGCCTTCTCTTCATCGGAGTCCAGGCTTAAGTATCCAGGGCTGCAAAGCTTGCTGACCAATCACAATCATGAAATAAGTACACGCCTGTATAAAAATACATTTGCTCATGGATATCTCCGAGGTGAATTGCATATGTGTAACGGGATTTTTGTGGCCAATATTCTATCAATGCACCGGAGAATCCTTGCGTGTTATTTACGAAGAAACCTTTTAGTTCAGATCTTAACGAGAGCCATTGTGTAATCGCACTATTGTTGAATAATCACTTTTGGTCACAGTAATTAGGCGAGTTTCAAGAAAGATCCTTTACAAACGTGGCTCATGTGTGGTTCGCCACAGTTTTTTATATTTCGATAATTATTGTAGTGAACCGAGCAGTGAGACATTTTGCATTTTTTGTTTCTTATAAATTTGATTTTTCATTGATATGTTTTTTGTTTAATTTTTAATAATCTTTATATGGTACATAAAAATTGTTAGATGAATAATTTTATTGGATGCTAAAGTATCTTATATAAAATATAACGTTATTATGTGAATTAATTCATTATCTACAAATATGTGTATATGTACTTTTATTAAATCCTTCACAAAATTGTTATGCTCTTGATTGATGTATTTATGATTATATTAAAAATATATTTTTTTTCGTGGCAAAGAATTATAAAATTAAAATTGTTGTCAAAGAATGTCACTAAACCCGAAATCAACAGAGGATAAGAGACTGTGTTTATATTGGGTCTAGCAACTTTAGCCAAACTTTAACCATTATTTTTTTGCAATTTAGTGGTGCTGAAGGAATAGACATGTCTAACATCAACTTCAATGCTCTCCGCAATTTGACCAAACTACGACACGTTCAATTTCAAAGTTTTCGCTACTGTTCCTTGATACCATCAGTGCTCCATTGCAGACCAAATTCAGACGGTAAGTAAAATATTTTGTAATATATTTATATTTAGTCTGAGAAACTTGAACCTTAATTTATTAAAAAAAATAGTTATTATCGAAGTTTTACAATTAAAAATTACGTATACTCCAGACTTTCGCAACTTTCAAGATTTTTTAATTAAATAATCCTTTGAAGTATTTAACGACCGGTCAAAGAATTCCTCTATCTATACATTAAACGCACCTGGAATCTCCCGTTTATGGTAAAGTTTAAGGTTTACAACTTAATGTGTAATGTTATTTCAGCACATCGGCGAGCCTCTTAGTCATTAATGTTATATTATGAGGGCAGTTAAGAGACCAAATTGTAGATATTACGTAAAAGCGACGACATAATTAAGCTAGGCATAAATTAACGACACTAAAGCCTGAAATGCTTTTAGAGATTCGAGTTCCAATCAGGAAATTCTCCTGAAATGAGATAGGAGAAACCACGCAGATTGAGATCAAGGCCTATTAACACAATTATAAACATAGTTATGCGTAACGTTAGAATTGCTGGAAAATATTTTTCGATATTTTATTGACTTAGTTTGAGTTTGCCTCTCAGATTAAGCATTAAAAATGCAAAAAATATTTACCTTATTTGAATTTTCTCTTTGATGCGGAATTGAAAATAGGTAGAGGAAAAGTTTCCAAGTCCTTTTAGTTACTATGTGTAGTATATATATAACAAATATGAATTGCGACTGAATCTGTGACATGTCATCTGGCAATGCAAACATAACTGAGCTGTACCGTAATGTGATATTTGATTCAAAGTGCAGTTTGCACGACGACTAGATGTCGGTGAGTTATGAGAGATTATGTTTCGTGCTTTATTTTTATTTGGATTTGTTTGATTTGTGGTGAATTTCCGTTGAATTAGCGCATATTGTTTGAGATGCAACTCGATCGCAATTCGTAAAAGCCAAAGGAAAAATCAATATTTAAATACACTGATACCAATTAAGAGCTATTCTAATTATTTTAATTGCAAATAATATAAATTTTATTTCTAGAGTATCTGGGAGATCGGATTAAATGAATTTTATATAAGTATTTTATGAATGATTAAAATAAAATCGAGCTGGTTCATGCACAGTGACAGCTATTAACTATAAACTGCAATAATTAATAAAATAAATGTCACTGATTTACAAACTGATTTCAGTCTGGTGCCTCACTAGCTACTTAGTAGTAGTTGATTGTGTTTCATGCTGCAACATAAAATTTACAATAAATTAATTAATAAATTTGAACAATATATAGCTCTAATGTAAGGAACTGTTTCACTTTCATTCGTGCAATTCAGTAAGCCAGTGACCTTACTCCAGCGGTCGGGAGCAGGACTTTTATAAACGCAAATATTAGTTAAATATATATATTGCCTATATGTATAATTTGCTACGTTCTGCCGTAAACAATATTGTAAAAATAATTTAGCTGTTAATATAAACATTGAATTTTCCATATAATTAACATTTTTATGTGAAATATAATAATTATAATAAAAGCAAAATGCCAAAGTACAAATAATATAATTAATTAATTTACGTAACTAAAAATCTCACTTTTTTCATAAAATTTAATTAATAATATACATATGTATATGTGCGTTAATTATTAGTAAATTGACATAAACAGTGACTAAGCAATATATATTTAAATACAAACATGTTAATATACATTATATATACAATCGCTCGTACCATATCTTTGCCAGAGTGCGCATATAATATCGCGTTTTACGCTCATATTCTCGAGCTTTGCATAAATTTTAACTACATTTCAGAATACTTAGTGTAATAAAATGTGAAATAAGCAACAACATTGTTTATATCGTATAATAAATTATCATTATTTCTCTTTCAGTACACTATCAAAATGTGAAAAGGATATATTAGCGATAAATATCATTTACCGAGATTTCAAAATGATTTAAAATTATGCTTTTATGTAGTATTAGGATGACAATTTTAATTCTTGTAAAATTCAGGTGCGTTTCAAGATAAATAACTTATTGGCATACTATTATTTTTTAAGCAACGTTAAAATTATGTATAATAATTAATTGATTTTAAAATTTCATAAGTCTAGAATTGATTATCTAGTCTTTCACCAAAAACTTCTCTGAGGTTTTTAAGTTTAAATATTAATATACATACATACTACTAAGGTGACCAGATTTTGAAAATATCAAAGGATGATATTTCAGAAGTTTTTATTTATTTAGAGATGCTGTAAGAGCCAAAAATGTCACCTCTGACATTTTTGTTCGAGGAAGACAAAGAAGGACAAATGAGAACATCTGATCACCTTAATATGTACATATGTATGTACTAAAATAAATATAATTAAAACTTACTGCATTCTGTGGTATTGTATGTTATACGTATACATTCAAACAAAATGAAAGGCTGGAAAAATGATCCAATATCACTATATACATTTATGCTAAACGACGATAGAACCAAAGTTGTGAGAAATACTAATTCTCTGGATAAAACTCAAAATTGCTAGCAAATTACTATTGTCATCTGTTGATCAATATTAAAACTAATATTAATTTTACCATTTTCTGCTAAATTAACAAAAAATATTATTTATTTTTCTTAAATTATATCTTTGATTGTCTAGTAATATTATTTTTAATTTAAAAATATATATTTTATTGTGGAAATAAAAGAAAATTATATTTTCAAATATAATATAGTAACTCATATAATTGCTACTGTGTGGCGCTAGTAGTCTTGGTTACTCGCAAGCGTTTTACACTACTGTTGCTTTATAATCCAGAGTAAGACCCCTACAAAGCATACTTACCTGGCGTAGGGGATACCGTGATCATGAAGGCGGTTCCCCCAGGGCGAGGCTCTTCCATTGCACTACGGTTGGGCTGACCTCTGCGATTATCCCTAATGCGGATAACTCGGGCGCGTAATTTTTGGTAGCCGGGACTGCGTACGCGCTGTCCCGACATTAATCGAACACAATATCTACGTGCAAGGTATCATCGAACATGTGACACTCGCAAGCGTTCTATTAGCTTTCCTTCGATTGCTCGCGAGCGATCGAAGGGAAGTTAATAGATAATCTACCCCTAATACTCGTGTGTGTGTGTGTGTGTGTATCAATCAAATATGCATATACCAGTGATTGCTAAGCTGTTACCGCACGGTACAAATAATGTCCGTATCATAAATATTATTATTTAAAAAAAAAACAAATTATAAACGAACGTGTATACATATCAGTATCTACCAAGCTGTGCGCCGCGAGAAATTCGAAGTATTATACAATACATACTTAGGAAAATGAGAAGGACGGTCATAGCAAACAGGATGAACTCCTGAGTAAAAAGTTGACCTTATCAAAGCAAAAATATAATGAAAAAAATGGGTTATTTAAAAAAGACATTATTTTTAAACCAAATTTAATTTAGAAACAAATATTTTATTTTACAAAATAATGACACCCCTAATTCCATATTATTAATAATATGGAATTAGGAGTGTCATTATTTGGTAAAATAAAATAATGTTTTCTAAATTAAATTTGGTGTAGGTATTTCCATGTCAAAAAAATCTTTGTGTTTTATCTTTACTTTATACCAAATTGATTTTGATTATATAATGTAACAAAATAATACAATTATTAATAAATTATATATAAAATGTTGCGTAAATGTATATAAGCTTTGCTGGATAAAATAAAAAATATAACAGTAATTAAACTTTCACAATTTAAAAACAAAATTGTATCATCAAGTTTTAATCGCAAATCTAAAATTTTCTCTCACACCGCCAGAACAATATAATTTTTATACACAATTTATTAATAAAATGTTATGTTACTGTGATTTGCAAGCAGCCTGTTAACATTAAAATAATATTTATCAAATAGATAATGTATTTTCAAATAGGATTTAAAAGCATCCGCAAGTTGGGACTTTTCAAATATTTTATTTTTTCAGGTGTGTCGGACTTGAAAGACCTACTTAGCAGACCAGCATTGAGATTTTCGGCTTGGGTCGTTGCTTTTGTGACTTTGCTAGGAAATGCGATGGTACTATGGGGAAGATTCAGATCTAGGGATGAAAATCGAGCTCTTTCGTTGTTGATAAGGAATTTGGCTGGTTAGTATGAAACTTTTGCGTATTAACCCTTCCGTGCCTGTGGGGTCTACTACTTACTACCTACCTACTTACTACTTACTACTTACTACCACTATGCCTAATCATAATGGAAAAAAGCTAAATCAATCTGCAAACTTTTGATATAGAAGAGATAAATAAAACGATTAAGAATAATTTTGAGATCCATAAAAATGTTCACAAATTTATATTTTATTTAAATAACGCAATGCCGGGCAGCGCAGCGCAAAATTTTTGTGTATTTTCCTTTGAAACTGCTCTTTTATTTAAAATACGTTTGGCCGTCAAACATGCGTATTTTTGCCGTTAAAGCTATTTCATTATTATTTTTAAAATTAATAATATTGTATGATGCAATATCCGGTTATCTAAAAGTAACATATGAACAAAATTATATCATTATAAAAAAATGATGTACTACAGGAAGAATTTTGTGTTAACCCTTTAAACGCCAACGACTAATTAATGAGTCATGTGTTATTTCCCTTCACGCGCTTTCGCTTTCTGAAAATAAATATTAAATACTTAGTGATATGTGAATTTTTAATTAATTTGTGCATCATTTAATTTAAAATTCACAATAAATGATGCTAAAACAATAGTTTTTACGAATCAAAACAATTGTTAATAATTAACTAATTTGTTTTAAAAGTTAATGAAGTGATCACTGAAAATAAAATGAAAAAATAACAAAAAGTTATCTAGCAGAACGTGGTTTCGATCCACGGACCTCTGGGTTATGGGCCCAGCACGCTTCCGCTGCGCCACTCTGCTAACTGTCATGCTTTCCAAAATGCTTGTATAGGAACTTACAGTATAATATAAGTAACATAATAATATGTATTTTTATTTATAACCTTAACAAGTAATATAAGAAATTTTAAAAGTATTTTTACTCTATTTTTATAAAAATAATATATATATTAATTTTTTTTTTATTATTATAAAATAAAAATCTATATTTATAATAAAGTAAACTGTTCAAATTTTATTTATAATAACTAATAATGTATCGGCAAACTTACACATGAATATAAATTTAATTTATTTTTTAATATTTTAGTGACATCTGTTGAATAAAATTAAAATTTATTTAACCATCATTACTTTAACATATTTCATATACTGAATTATTTATATTATTGTGTGTTATATCATATTTTAATATAACTCACCTTTTTATGCTATTATAGATAAATATAATAATATGTTATTATTATGACATATATTCTGAAATAATATTTTTTGCAAAATTAAGCAGTAATAATAAATTTAGATTTTATTATTATCAAATCTTCTATATGTATCAACTAATATGTTATTTTTTAATAAATAATATAAAATTAAATGTACTGTATAAAGTTATAAAAAATATTTATTATTATACATACTAAACAATATGTAAAACCATTTTATGATATGCATTATAATTATTTAAAATTTTGTCAATAGATGTCGTTAATTATTTTTAGATTTTTTTTTAAAGCAATAATTAATAAAATCAATCATCACAACTATAATTGTTTTATCTAAACATAATTTCAGTCGCCGATATGCTGATGGGTGTTTACTTGCTGGTAATATCGATTCAAGATGCTCGTTTTAGAGGAGTTTACAATCACTATTCAAGAGTCTGGACCAATTCTTGGTCTTGTATTATAATCGGATCAATGGCTATGGTCTCAATTGAGGTAAGAACAAAAAACAACATATCTTTACAATGTGGAATCTATAAGTTTGGCAAACATTTCAGAGTTCAATGTTGATCTTAGTCTTCATGTCAGTTGAGAGATTCTTATTGATTGTGAATCCTTTGGGAGGATACAACCGATTAAGTCCGAGAGCTGCTAGAAGGATACTGTGCAACGTTTGGATCGCCGGGATTACTTTTGCTATATTACCAAGTACTTTAATCAATGTTATAAATAGTTTAGATTGGAGTAATTTATTATATATTATTTATGATTTCAGTTTGGAATTGGAGGAATAGTACAAAGTTTTATGGCATGTCGAGCGGTATGTGCTTTCCTTTGCATGTTTTAGAGAAATATTCAATCGGATGGGAGTATTCGGCGTTCATATTCATTGGAGTCAACTTTCTTGGGTAATATTCAATCATTTTATACATAAGTTTTATATATTTCAAAGGATATATACATATACATAGTGAGGTATGTAATAAACAGACAAAATGTATCGTCAAATCATATTATTCATTTATAAATAGAATTATCTTAAAGACAAAGATTATGTAGTGGCATAGCTCAGGAATTTCATGGTCTTTATTTTCAATACAGAGTACTTTAGCTTTTCACTTTAAAATTTGATATAAAGATATGTATATAATATTTAATTTTTCAGATTGTTGATAATAGCAGCAGTTTATTGTGTGATGTTCATATCGGTCTGGAACACTCAACGAGCAGCTCCTCCGTCCACGACCGACTGTGAATTCGCAATCAGGTTCTTCTTTATAGTACTAACCGATGCTTGTTGCTGGGCGCCGATCATATTCATAAAAATATTGAGATTCTTCGACGTTGATATAACAAGTATGTTATAACCTATATAAAGTAATTGACGAGAAAGAAAACAGCGTCTGAATACATAAAATGCACTCGCCTGCGGGCTGAAACGGAGTGATACCAATATGCAACGCTGTTTTCATTCTTCTTTAATATGAAATTATATGTTTTTGTGGAATTCTTTCAGGTGAAGTTTGTGCATGGCTCGTGGTCTTTATTCTACCGTTAAATTCAGCCGTAAATCCAATATTGTATACGTTCACAACGCCTAAATATAGGAGTCAGTTGACGTCGTTTAGTTGGAGGTACTCGACAAATCGGTCGTCTAACGCAGGTGAATCATTGAATCTGAGTCTGAGCCATCTTTGAGTCATTATTAAGGTCATTCTAATTTATAAAACATTAACTAACTGACTAAACCTTAAATTATAATATAGTTTATAGTTGAATTGCATAGTTAAAATATTACTTTAATGTAACAAATGTATGCTTCTAACATGAACATTCTAAAATTCTCAATTAATCTTTATAAATTAAAAATATTATGATATAAACAGTACAAATGAACTGCGAGCAATTATTTAAACTACGAATAAGATTATACATTTATTATTATAATTTTTATATAATTAATACCTCAAAGATTATTTCTAACTAACACCTGTATTGTTTTAAAATGCTGTTAATTACAATCTTTTTCATTTCTATAGATACAGAGAGTTCAAGGACTTCTTCTAACAAGAATATGACCTGCACGATAATGAAACACTCTTTGACTGATTCGCAAAGAATGAAATCTACTTCGGAGCCCATATCGTTCATCAACAGTTCTTATTCATTGAATAATTGCAAACTGTAAATAAATTTGATAAAAATTTACAAAGGTTAATTAATGACAATAGTTTTTATATCTAACAAAAAAATCAACGTTTTATATAAATATTTCATTCAAACCAATAACTTTTATTAAAAACATTTGCCAAATGATAATATTTTTAAGGATAATTTTATATTAATATTTTTTATGTACTTTTTACTGTATAGTAAAAGTTATAAAATATATATATGTAAAGTTAAATATAGTTTAAATACGTTCAACAATTATTGTAGTTCATAATAACATATCCTATGTTTATATATTTATATTGTAAAGAATTAAGAGTTGTAAGAATTTTATACTATTTTATAAGACGATATTATAAAAGATAAAATGCTATCCATGACATTTACCAACAAATTTTATACCAAAGAATAATTTTATTTATTTGATAATAATTTTAAAGTGATTACAATATTATTAAATATAGTAAATAAATTTATTTGGAACTCAAATAAACTTTCAAGCTAGTCTTAAACGTGCCAATTTTAATACAAACATATGTATATACAATAAATAGAACGTATGTCATTGATTATATCTTTTTATACAAAATTAACATTTTTATGGTATTTTAATATAATAAATATTCTAATACATAAGTATCAATTAAACGGTGAATTAAATTATTAGGCAAAATATTGATACACAATATTTAGAAACTACTGTATTCTATTTATACATAAAAATAAATTATTATGCTTTTATGTAAAATAAACGTTTTAATACTTATGTGATTTTGAAGTTACTATATTTATTATAATAATAAACTAAGGTTATACCATTCCAAAATTTTAATATAATTAATGTTATCGCTATATAAAATATTTGTGTATTTATTTTATTTTATTAAATCAATTTTCTGTGATACATCGATTAAATAAATATAATATATTAACTAAGAATTGATTTTTATTTTTTTTCTTAATTAAAAAAATATTTTTATGATAATTATTTATGAACCACTCGAAAATATTGTTGTATATTATAACATACATACATATAATATTATTTTAGCCAATATCCAGCGTTTCATGTCATAAGATAAAGCGCGTGGTTACAATTATTCATAATTAATAGAATGAGGCCTTGTATAGTCGCTTTCTTTCATATCTGACGTCCACAATTTATCCCATGAGAATCGCGTGAGCGAGAGTTCACTATCGCTTTCTTGCTCGCCCTCGTTGCCCGATTGTATGGTGATGTAAAACTGTGTGTGTGCATTTGGGTTCAATACTTTCTTTCACAAAATATTGTATTCCTATCTTCTTCTCTATACCATAATTCCAAAAAATATATGTTTCACTCTCCAAACAGTCGAGAGCAGGAAAATTACGTACTAACGACACTTCCTTTCGGAATACACTTCCATCAAGATCTTTCATTTGCAATTTCCACAAATCAGAACTCAATTCCTCTATTACTTTGCTTTTAACTAGGGGCACTCCTCATTTATTCAGAGCTACGCCAAATAAATTCATTCAGAGATTTTTTTACAAAAAAAAGAATGAGTGTTTTTTAAAGGGTTATTTTAAGAATAATATGTAATAATGTATCTGCAATACTGTATTACATACATTTTTCATTCATTAAAATTAATATGAGAGAACATAAATATTATTTATTTTTTATTTCCAATAAAAAAGGTACAATCCCAATAAGGTATGTTGGGTTATGATTATCTCAAGTTGCGTCGACAAGTGTACTTGAGAAAACACATGTTTATCTAACTAAGAAGTTCATAGTCGTAAATTGTCATAGGGAGGGATTTATGATTAGCAGTGTTTCACGATCTATGGATCGTATCATATCTGTTGAAATTATATTTTCTCTTAAATGTTTCGTCTATAAAATGTGCAGCTATAAATCCTTCAACCATTGAAGAAAAAACCTCTCATATGATCTCAAGATTGCGATACTGCTGCTTTATTCCTTTTCCCTTCACAAATTCTTACCGGTCATTAAGCGTACGTTAATACTTGAATATATTAAGTATCCAGATACCCATTACGTTCATTGTATCATGTTTATGCATACGAAAGTTATGAAATAATTACCGTTACTCGAAATTACGCATTGCGAGTACAATCTGACCATGACCCACAAATGACTATCGTGAGAATTCTCGCATCATAATGGAAAGGACCTGCTGTAATTTCGATCGAACAGCTCGGCAATTTGCATAAGAAGGCGACGCCTATGCATTGACTTTGGAACATTAGATCATCAACAAAAGTGGAAGCAGTCAATCAAGTGATCGACGGAATAATTCAGTCTTACGTCGTTCATCAGGATCAACGAACTCATCCTTCCCCGGTCACCCAGTGACCATTTAACCGAGGCCACCTGCCCAAAACCCGTTATACCCAGAAATGGTTCCGTTTCGCGAGTGCATTTCTGCTTCAGTGGTTTTTAGCGAGAAGCTGAAGACTTTTTGATCGTTTGCTGCGATAGGAAGTGAGGCGGTGCTTCATCATCCGAGGGCTTACTTCACTTTCAGCGGTCTAAAAGCGAGTCACGATTGCCACATTCCTCCATCATCCGCCCATAGTGCCGCTAGTATCTCTTCATCTGCATTAAAACATTATGGAATTTCATTAAAACGACGATTAAGAAAAAGCTCAGGCGTGGAGTCTTAATAAATCACCTGATACCTACATGAAGTGAGCGAGGTGTACTTGTTTGTAAGCTTTATAGCTTTCGTACCAAGCTTCGTCCGTGTTTTGATTCCATTGTTGTGAATGTGTCGGTCCTATGCATGTAAAGGATTATATGAGGATTGCCGCCCCCCCATATAATTTTTGCAGGGTCATAAAATCAGTATTTCTTCAAATAATAAATTGGTTATTATTAAGCTCTTGCTATTCGTGGATTTATATACATATGTTTTAGTGCATTTAGGGCTAAGAAACACACTAGACGATCCCATCGCGAATATGCCGCCCCCAAGCAAGTGCCGCCCGGGGCGGCCCGCCCCCTTCGCCTATATGGTACATGGGTGACATGAAGGTTGCAAAACGTCTCGGTATTCCGGGACGAAAATTATCGAGAAGTACGCCCGCATTCTTACAACCCCCTCCAACATGCGGCGTACACGCACGACAGTGTATATAACGCGGCACAAAACCAGATTGGACACACTCGACTCCACTCACTCCACACTCGCACTACTACTCACGCCTTGAGAACAAATACCGACGACTGTAACGTACAAAGATCTATCGAGACGCGACTGTATTGCCACGAGCTTGCTACGAAGCTCTCGCAAAAACTCCCATTTATGGTTTGAGATGCTATTACAAGACGTTAGACATATAGAGGCATCTATAAAGAAACATTTAAAATTACGAAAATTAAATGTTAACTTTTCAACGTCGCCAGGGCTGTCGCAAGCATCTTGTGCCTTTGTAAGTCTTAATAACAATAGCTAGCATTACGGTCGTATACTACACCAAGGTACTTTGGAACATAAAGAAGGAACTATTGATGCAACCGAATATCTACCATCAAAGCGACTACGTACTTATTTAAAACTACGTTATATATTTTTTTAAATATATATAAGATAGTCTCTATGAGCTGAAATTAGCTCATTATTAGAAAATGTTCAATATCAGATATGTATGATCTATTTCGATTTTAATTAGTCATCAGGATATTCATCCGTGAGACTAGAAAAATTTAGGTAAACTTAATCTGTGATCAATAGGGGGTGGAGGGGGTGGGCCGCCCCGGGTGGCACTTGCTTGGGGGCGGCATATTCGCGATGGGATCGTCTAGTGTGGTTCTTAACCCTGAATGCACTAAAACATATATAAATCCATGAATAACAAGAGCTTAATAATAACCAATTTATAATTTTAAGAAATGCTGATTTTATGACCTTGCAAAAAAATGTATAGGGAGGGGGGGGCGGCAATTTTAAGGATCACCCTGGGCGGCACATATCCTAGCTACGCCACTGTCTGTGATGATTGATTGGAATTATAATTATATAATAATCACTAGTTTCGATCTCTCAGACACGATAGTAATTTAAAAATACTAAGGTCCATATGGGATTTGAACCCAGATCTTTCAGGTCAATAGTCGGAGACTTATACCACTCGTCTATGGTGCCTTAGAACAGTATTTTTATTTCTAAAAATAATATTTTTTAAATTAAATAAATAAATATTACGTTACTGTTTTGTGGAGGCTTCAGCAATTATTCTGGCCAAATTCAGAGAGAGGGGGAGCTTGAAAATACTCCCACTTACCCCTCCCCCTTCCTCCTAAATTACATCCCTGCTGGTGTTATATATTATTCGTTACATAACTAGATAAAATAATAATAAGTCACTGAGTTGCTTTTGCTCTTCCTACTCTCGACATTTAGGTCCAAGCGACGTTTTAGAGATTTATATTGTCTGTTATATTTTTATAAAAAAAATTGCTTAACGGTCGTGCTTTGAACAGCTGTAGATTCGGCAACGCTGTAATGCGACAATTGTAATCTGTTCCTATGTATTTGTAAAAACACTGATTATATTTTGTTTATCGTTCATTTAAAATACTCATTTACTTCACGTCTGTCGGCGCTACGAATAAACTTATTCATCAAGTCACAATAAAATATTTGTAGTGACACGTACTATTTTATTTTATTAGATTATACTTGTATTATATTCTTAATTTAATTTAAATTATATATATATATATATAGAAAGCATCAACATAAATAAAAAAATATTTAGCTGTAGTCTCATAAGAGATTTTTAAAAAAATGTTTATAAGCATATGAGATATAAATAAATGTTCTTAGACATATTATTTTATTTTTACTATAAATAAATACTGATAATAATCGGATAAATAATTATTAACATTTAAAATATATCTAAAAATACAATAAAATATCATATCACATATACAATAAATAATCTCAGAGATTAGTTAGATAATATTATATAAGTAAAAAATCAAGATTTCTCAAGTGTTGATAAAAACACACACAACACTCAAAAATGTGATTAAATTATTGCTATAATTTATAACTATAGATCTTTATTTAATAATATATGTATATACACACTCCTTCTAGTATTGAATAATATCATAAATATGATTAAAAAATAATCTTCCTCTAGAAAAACGTGTTTGTTTATTGACTGATTGAGTTGTGGGAAAATTGATCTGATAATTTGCACTGCATGTCTACTGTAACTACATTGTAAATTTTATTAGAGCCCTAGGTTTGAACCATAGTGATATAAAGAGATACCATAGTGTTCTGAAGTTCGCTGGTTGTCCTGATACAGAGCTTTACAATCATTGTTTTTAATTTACATACATTAATTACATGAAATGTCTGGTTGACATAAGAAAACACATTCATGACTTATGATAATGAAAAAGTAAAAGCGTTACAGATACATTTACTATATTTAAAAATATGCTTTAAAACATTTAACATATTTTAAATGGCGTAAGTCTAGTCTGAAATAATTTCTCACCAAGTTAGTATTTAATTTTTATTTTTTATAATAAAAATAAACTGATATCTTTTCTATGGTAAGCTTTAAATTTAATAGACTATTTGAGCACAACCGTAAATTTACAATATAATACAATGACATACATTTGAGAGATTAAGCATTGTTTTCTCAAAGATGTGGGACAAACTTTTATTGATTAACGAATACTCATCAGATGTGTTTTCATCTCTACACCACATCCGCCATCCAATCGGACGTAATTTTCGCATTTTCCAATCATAAATATCACATACATGACATGCCATATTTTGCATGACATGACCACCGGACATAATTTGAGTCGAAGGTGTTCCTATTTTAAAGACGGATACGTCTGAGTATATGGCGCCAGCTGATGATTGATGAGCTCGAACTCTCTTCGCCATTTGTCACCGTCGCGTTTATTCAGCGATCAATCAGAAAAAAGGCGGAAAAAGGTAGTGACGATACCGGAGCGAGCAGCGAGTAGGTCATACAGCATTTAGCTCCGAAATGGCCACACGCAATCTGACGGAGAAAGGGTCATAAGTTCATCGGTGAATATTGCTCTTTTTTACCTTTCGACACGCATTGAGTTTTAGGAATGGGAGCATCCTATGATCGCGGAACTGTACTTTACAATTTTAAAGAAGAAAGAATAATTATACTTCTTCATGAAGTTTTTTGTAGATTAAAAACTTTTGGAAAGAGTTAGACAACACCACTGAGACGATCTTCTTTTGTACTTTAAATTATGCTCATTATAAACAGCACAAAATTGAAATTTCATGCAGCGTCGTAAAATCTTTGAGTCGTCTCGAATAATAAAGTGGATAAGGCTACCTCTCTGTACTTCGATTGTGTAATGTATGGCGATTTGCCGTAAGCTCCGCTGGATGCGAGTTCAGTGCTACGCTCGCCTGAAGCGAAGTGAGAAGTCCTGGTGAAAGTAATTTTTCTATGACTCATGGATTCCAAAATGATTCACGAACTTTGCTATAATTTTTTTACATTCAACTGAAACACTATTGAACCACTGTTTTTCTATCAATGCCATGATAAAAGTTAACCAGTTGTTGACCGAACTAATCGGCATTTATTAACATGGATTATATTTAAATGTATTATATTTAAATAAAAAAATAATTTTTCGGTATTTTCCTGTTATTGGGAGGCAATTTTTTCTAAAAAAATATTGAATTATTTGTTTATGTGAGGGACCACACAGATGCCCACGTTTGTGGGGATCCTATCTTGAAACTCGCGTAATTGCTGTGACCAAAAGTGATTATTGAATAATAGTGTGATTACACAAAGGCTCTCGTTACGACTAGAACTTAAAGTTCCCTCATAAATAACACGCAAGACTGCATTGAATGAATATTTATATATTATTATTATATCAGAGAGAGATCTGAGGATCTTTCACCGACAACATCCCTGCGCCAGCTTCTTTACCTCTGTTCGGAGAAAACATCTCGCCCATCATTGTCTGTAATATAATCAATATGTAATATAATCTAATAAAATTCTCACTAGCTTCCACCTGCGTCTTACTGGCTGCGAAATCACACCCCTTATGGTTAATAAGCCTTAAATATATATGTACATATTATTTATTTATATATACACATTTTATTTATTTATATACAATTACATTTTCATTGGATATGAACGTGTTCAAACTGTATCGTCTCGAAACAGAAGCCATACAATTCATGCAAAAACCTGTTTTGTTGTGTTCATGGGGTGTTCACTGTTTTGATCAACGCACACATAACCTGTTTAAATTTTAAGTGTTTTTTTTTACATATATACGTTAAAAAACAGGTAGCGAGTGAGCGTTGTTCAGAACAGTGAACACCCCATGAATGACTTTTGCAACGAATCTACTTAAAAATGGCATTATTAATTGTATATAAATTAATAAAATGTTTAAAAAATAAATAATAATAAAAAATAAATAATAATAAATTCGGGGGTTCCTCAAGGATCCAATCTGGGACCTCTGCTTTTTGTGTTATTTATTAATGACATAAATACAGCAATTAAAAATTCAAGTTTTCTTCTGTACGCAGATGATTTAAAATTATATAAATGCATTCGATCTGTTGCGGACTCCTTCTCTCTACAAAGTGATTTAGACTCTCTGTGGAGATGGGCTTCCGTTAACCGTCTGCCCTTTAGTGTCGGAAAGTGCCATACTGTGTCATTTTCTCGATCCCGTTCGCCATCAGCTTATTTCTACCATCTCGGTGGTAACATTTTGACTAGAGAAACTTCCATTAAAGATCTCGGAATCACTTTCGAGAGCAAATGGAGGTTCTCTCTACACATACACGACGTCTGTGATAAATCTTCCAAGATGCTCGGCTTTGTTATGAGGAATGCCTTTCACTTTGACGATCCGTCAGTTATTCGCATCCTCTATGACACCTTAGTTCGTAGCATTCTTGAATCGGGATCTATAATTTGGAATCCCCGAATAGCCAAATATTCCCTTTTAGTAGAAAAAATTCAAAAAAGGTATTTAAGATACCTTTACAAAAGGACATTTGGTTATTATCCGTTCTTATATCCCAGCGCCTTTCTTTTAGGAGCGTTGGGATATGATTCGCTGAATTCTCGCAGAAAGCTGTATGTCGCTAAGCATTTTTTCAAACTACTAAAAGGTGCTGTCGACAATCCAGCTATTCTCGAGGAATTCCAGTTTTGGGTTCCGGAACATTTTCGAGAATCACGATCGAGACCTCTTTTGATGGCAGTTAGGGCTAGGACATCCGCACTTGCCGACTCGCCTATAGCTGTGGCCATACGGCTCCTTAATACGCTGGCATTGAAAATTGATTTATTTAATGTTAGCTACGAGGATCTGATCCGGTTTATATCTTTTAATTTTAATATTTTATAATTTTTTTTGTTATGTTTAAGTATTGTTATATTTATTTATATATATACGTATTTTTATGTTTTATAAATTTATAATTTGCTTTCGACCATCGTGGCGCATTGGGGTAACCTGTTAGGCCACGATGGTCTTAATTTAATCGAAAAAATAAATAAAATTTAAAATAAATTTTGGTACTTGTTTATTATAACGGCGCCACGTTCAAATTTGACAGTTGCTGTTTTAACCCAAATCGACCTTAAACATAATAATCACTATACAATTATTAAATACGTTTAGGTTAAGTTTGGGTATGAATAGCAAATGGACGTTTTTTGGCAAATGGCGCCGTAATAATAAACAAGTATTAAAGTACAAAATCAATGCATTTCGAAATGCACGAAAAAATTGCGTCGATTTATATTTCTGAAAAAACATTGTACCGGTGATTTTTGCTTAAAAACGAGAGTATCACATAGCGTTACTATTCTCACTCTCAATCTAACTTTTACTCCCATTCCCACTCCCTCTTTTGATTGACTACGTATAAATGTTAACGTAGATTGTCAACAGTAAACTTCAAACTGTGCTTAGAAATCATTGTTACTGTAAAATATATTTTAAAAATATAAATAATAATACAGAAAAACTGAGAAATCAAATCAAAATCTTTTGATGATGGCGTTGTAAAAATATAATAATAAAACGGCAAGAAAGTGCAAACGGTGGTTAAAGGGTTAATACTCAAAAGTATCAATTTAAAAATAGAAGCACCATATCAAGATGTTCTTCTTTTCGAATCTAAAAGTAGAAATAAAGCTTGAAAACATATGTTAATGAGAATATGTTCAAAAGCCGTCACAAAGCATTTAGCGCAATATAATGATTAAATTAATTATAATTAATATAGTGTATGATATAGAGTTATTAAAACACCTTCTCTTAAGTACATACGCCTAGATATACAGTTGTTGCATGTGTACAATATTCATTTTTTCACATTTTCGTTAAACTTTCACGTGCGTAACGTGAAATTCTCTCACCAATTACCGATCGCCCTGCAATCACGAAGAACAAAACTCCATTACTGTAGCTAATTGCCTTCAATGTAACATATCAAAAATTCAATTGCCTTTCTCAAGTCATCGCCCACGCCTTCAAATATTATTCTTCTATGTACTTCACTTTCGTAGAAGCAAAGATTAGTGAACAGTGTCGCGTCAATTATCTAGCCTCCTCTAATTCATCACTGTCTTTTTAACCGATTGTCTTCATTCAATTGCATATGGCACAGTGTTTCTTCTACTTGTTTTTTTTGCTTAACTTTCGCGCATGTACCGAAATGAGAGATTAAAGCAGGTCGAGGTAATCGCTTTGAACACGGAAGGTGTTCTCGCAGCATCCCAAGATCGACACTTTGGCAGACAAATTGCAGATTGTCACTGGATCGGTTCACCTCAGGCGTCCGTCTCTTGTGACTCTCCTACCTCGAAGGCTAATGGAATTTCTGATAATTGAGACGAAAGAGATGCAATTATAAAGAAAACCCTTGTAAAGAAATGTTCACACGTTAGATAAACGACTCATATAATAATTTATTATTTTTTTTATTATTAACAATCCATATTCATAGACTTTGCCGAGTTCCTTGTAATGCTATCATGAGCCTTCTGCATTTGTATCGGTTCATATATGGATGTTCATAAATCAGGACAGGTTTTTCCTTCCGATTTAGCGTAACTTTTCATCCCATTAGCAACTGAAAGATCCTGTATTTATTCTATTAGATTACGTGAGAGAAGTACTTAAGTAATTAAAATCAATTTCTCTGTATCTTCTTCATATGGAATATTCGAATACAGTTTTTTCTATTTTTTAATATTTATAATAAAATATTCTATATATAATAAAAATTCAATTTATAGATAATTATTGCACTAAATCTAAGCACATAGTTCAATAACGTGGTGGTCTATTTTTTAATCCCGATATACAGCTGCAGAATCTACAGTTTATCTTTAATTTTTTTATGATAGCTATGGACAAAATAAAAGGGAAAAACAAGCAGTAAAAAAATACGTTTTAATTTCTGAAATTACTCATATTTCCGAGTCTATATTATTCAGATGTAATTTTTTTTAATGGCTGATGATTAATTTTAATCGATACGAATAATGTTTAATTTTAAGTTTATTTAAATTAATTTATTGCAGTGAAAATCTTTGAGCATACTTAGTCCACTACTGACTATAAAACCAACATCAACAATAACTAAATGAGTATTTTAGGCAGCAGAAATAATTAAAATGCGACTTTGAAACATACAATGCTTTAATATTTTTTAAATTATCGATATTTTGTATTAGTAACATTTAAATATGTGTGTATGAAAATGTATTTAATATTTAAACAGTAGTTGTCAATTCCTAATAACGAATATAATAAAATATTCGGATATTTAAAAATAAAAAATATTTAGAAACTCTAGTAACGATAGACTAATAGAATGTTTTTCATTCCTCATATCAAAATGCACTCAGCGTTCACTTTTATTAGTTACAATTTATAAACATTAATAATAGTTTTAATCAAAATGTACGTATTTTATTTTAATTGACTTCTCAAATTATATTTTAGTGGCAAGAGAGAGTGACGTTCTCTGATGTGAGTAAAATAAATTTATATAGGTCAGATAGCATTACGTTTGTCATGAATTCAAGCAACTTTGCAAAATCCAGATTAATGCTAAATAATCTGGGGGTGTTTCTTATATTCCGGAATGGAAGGTGTCCACTTCTTTGACGGAACAGTCAAAGCGGTGAATTCTAAAACTATCCGAAAGTGATGCATACATTTTTTGTATACTACACTATAAAAGTTATGTCAAAATTAGTTTACAAAAGACTACGAGATTTGTGTCCCATGGAAACGATTTTTTTTGTTTATTATTATTTCATACAAGTGCATTAAAAAACATAAACATTAAAAAATACAAGGGTCAGTGTAGGGCATTCGAACCGGGTAGAACCGGAACCGGGTACCCGGCTACCCGCCATGTTTTTCATGGAACCGAAAACCGGGTAATTTTTACGGGTATCCGGTTAATTTCATTTAAATAATTTTTTCCATTATTTCAAATTAAATGGAAGAGCCGAATCGGCGTTCTTAAGCGACTAGCGTCTTTGAACGACAAAAAAAGGGACAGCACTTAGCGACCTATAGATTTCGAGATAAGCGAATGCATAGATAAGGATTATTTTGAAAGGATGCAGTTGTAAATAAAAATAAATTTTAATGCGTTGTAGGGTGAAAATATAACACATTAGATTCGTTAGTGTTTTTAAAATATAACTTATTACAAAAAGAACATCACTAAAACTTTGTTTCTCTACCTACATATAATATACATATAATAAATACAATCATCTAATTTCTTTTATAATTTTAATAAAATTTATTTCCTTAGTATTTTTCATGTGCAATTTGTATTATTATTGCCAAATATGTGTTAAAAGAAATATTTCGGTTTTGTACTGTTACACATGTATGTAGTATGTAAGTATTTGTATATATGTACCTACCGATGGAATGTAAAAATATTTCGATTGAGTAAAGTATTAATAATTACATAATATATTGATTTTATTTCAATACCTTATTTTTAAAAAAAGATATTAATTATTAAAGTAAAATTAAATATATCACGTCATATTTAATCAAAGATTCAAATATAATAAAAATTGGACTCTTAACGACTTACAAAAATTACCCGGAACCGAACCGGGTACCCGGTTATTTACCGGGAAATACCCGTAGAACCGGGTAATGAATTCGTCCGGGTATTTGGATGCCCTAGGTCAGTGCATAATATTTTTAGTGAAAAGATATTAAACACAGCATCTAAAGACTACTTATTTAATAAAACAACGAATAACATAAAAATTCAATATAGATAAAAAAAAAATGGTTTAATAAATGAATAATATAATAATTAATAGTTTTATTTTTCTAAAATGTAAATAATTCAAACGAGGCTATTTTTAAATGCGCCACTTTATATTTAAATATTTTTTTTATTTCCAAAGGTAGAGCATCTTAAGAGTATTTTTTAAATAGCGTCATTTGGGATCTTAATTATGATGTTATTTTTTTTAAAAGGTAATGTGAAAACATTAAAATACGCCTCTAAACATTTAACTTTATAGTTTTATTTTAAACAAAGCTTAAATGTCTAATGAGGCTACTTTTAAATGTGCCATTTGACATCGCAATAATTATTATTATATTACAACAAAGATAAAATTCCTTTAGAAGTGACTTTTTAATGAATTAGGATCTTAATTATTAGTTTAAATTTAAATTAAGGTAAATAATTCTAATGAGGCTACTTTTAAATGCGCCATTTTTATTTCAAATCAAAAGTAAAACATCTCAAAAGTAACTTTTTAATAGCGTTAATTTAAATTGTATTTTATAGCAAAGGTATTACTTCTAATATTCTAATACATTATATGTTTTATCTGTTGAATCTGAGATTAAATAATAATATACCATTAGAAAAAACTAACGATTCATTAAATTTCTAATTGAAAATTTAAATATTTTATAAACTGCTACCATGTAATGTTTACGGAAACATCACTATTTATATTCATAAAGCACAATATGTCCATCGACCATTTTCATTGTAATCACAGGCAGTCACGATAACTTTTATTTCTCATCTTAGAAAAAATACAATCGATCATGATATTGTATTTTTTAGAAGATCAGAAGAACTTCTCGGAACAGCCTTACATAAGTTTATCGTGACACGATTTTTAAAAAAGCCATACATAACTCTAATGCGCCAGGAGGAAGAGACACACCTGTTAATTAGATACGTGTCTCGGTTTTTAATTGATTACAACACCTGCGCAGAGGTATTATCTTCCACTTAGAAGTCATAAGTCCACCATTGTTCCAGAGTACGCGAAAAAAAACTAGAAATCTGTTACATAGCGAGCGAATCGCGTGATACGAGCGAATTAAAGCGCGGGGTATATAATGTGCAGGTACTAACTCGGTACATGGTGGATGTTCCAATTTCGCTAAAGATGGCAAAGTAGAAATCGGAAGATCGCTTTCGGTTTCTTGTAGGATTTGTTGGATTGTTATAAGACTTGAGCGGTCGTGGGAAGGATGCTGCGTTTGTTTCCGGAGATTGGAAATTGCTCTGCGTCTTTTTGTTGCCGAGGTTAATATATTGTTCAGTGGATAATGTTTCCAGCATTGTTTTATGCTTTAAAATTCACCTAAAAATTAATTCTTCCAGAATTTCAGAATCATGAAACAATCTCTACTTCCTATTTTTAATATTTAGCCATGCATTTATAAAGTAAAAAAAATATATAATAAATCACAGTTCATGAGATATGATTATGTCTTTAAGACAACATATTTTTATTTAATTTCTGTCAATATTGTTCAAACTCGTTCAGTTTATTTGATCACAATTTTTTATGCATTTGGAGGACTGCTAAAATAAATATTTGTAATATATTTAGGTGAAGTAGTATTGCTGTTATATATTATATATGATTTAATATTGACTAGGTAAACTTTATGAGTCAAATGTCACGTTGCTATATATTCTTCGTCACAATTCGACGCTTTGAAGCATTATTAATAAAATAACCAGTTACCAAGTTTAAAAAAACTGCTCGTAAACACTACACAATTCTAATCATAACATAACTAAACGTAACTATGACATAATTTTAACAGTTTTTGCACAACAGTTGCAAGACTCGAGATACCGTTTTAGATTAGTCATCGCTTAAAATGTCAATAGTTTTCTATCTCGAGTGCTTTAATTTGTATTTAATACGTGTAGTCTATCTGAGTGCATAATTTAAGTATTTGCAGAGAAACGTGTTCGATGTGTTTTCGTGATGTGTTTAAATAAAAGTTAGTAATCTCACTTTCTTTTGGCGTGAGATTTCGCCGTGTGCTTCAAAAACAATATGGCGTTTTTAATGTATTTTAAATGAACATAAATTTCAGATCAAGAAAAAACAAATACTCAAATAAGTATTCTAGATCATTATAATCTTAAAAAATGAAAAATAAAATAAATTTAAGTGTAATACGTAATGATGATAGACTTTGAGTAGATTTCTCAGATCTTTTTTCACTCATATAGGGCTATGATTATATTGTTATTGAGAGGTTACCAGTTATTATTGTATATTCGTCAATAAGGCTATTGAAAATGGTAATTTAAAGTAATCATCAGCTCAAAAACCTTCGTTTTAAATATCTAAATCAATTAATTTGAAAGTCGTAAAACTGTTGTGGATATTACCAATGCGTATTTGCGAAAAAAATTATAAATTAATACATTTAAACAACCCTTATGGAAGAAGTTGCTTGCAGTCGTTTTCCTACCTGCCAAAAAACGTTATTGGCCGTAGTAATGAGTCTAACACGCATGAAATGTACTAATCTACACAAAAGCTAAAATTTTGAGAGTAAAATATAATTATATTGCTCAGATGAGATGAACAAACTGGCGAAAAATACAATGAAAAATATATCCAAGGAATTGTGTGAAAACCAGAAAGACAAATAACCTGGGGGTGCTTCATATATTCCGAAATGGAAGGTATCATTTTTTCGCAAGAACAGTGAATGCGGTAGATTTTAAAAATACCTGAAATATTATGATTTTAAAGGCCATGCACACTTCGAATAATTGATCAAATATTCGTTTATACTATAGCAAATGAAATTTGAAAAATGCATTATTCTCTCAATATACCTAATTAACTATTGCCGCTCTAAAATTCATGTGAGACAATGAGATGCTTTTTCTCAATGAAAAAAATAATTTACGCCTTAGAAAAACATTTGTGAATAGATAGATCGTTTATCAGTAGTATCTAATATGACCGAAATTCTCAGAATTCGTTCGTTAAGTGAAACAAAATATCGGACAAGCCCAACTTTTATTATCTTTTAATGCTCATCTCAAAAACAGGTGTGCATCACAAATTTTTGTAAAGTTCATGTTATGTTTTTGAATTTATTGTTTCAAGACGCAAAGAATTTATTTCAGTCAATTCAATAATTCAATCGCGGTTAATTTATTTTCTAGCTATTTAATTTATATGCAAATCTGCACACAAAAAATTATCTTTTTGTAAATGTATCAAATTCGTTCTAATGATTATTAGCTATTGTATATACAAAAAAAAAATATAAAAATATGTATTTAAAATATTTTTAATCTATATTCTGATGTTTTTAAAATAAATAAATAACATCTTTGCTCAAAAAGGTTAATAATGAATAATTAAAATGATTATTTTTTAATTAAATAATATTTTTCAGACGATTAATTGATTTTTTGCAATAATTTTTTAAATATAAACCGAGAAAAAAACACGAATTTATTTTAATATTCGAATACTTCATCAATTTTTTATTTCATCTTCAAATAGTCAAAAAAGAAACTTAGTCTTCATATTCGTTGTGTAAAATTAATTTACAAAAGACTCGCTAAAAAGGGCAAAAACTAAGAGATTTGTGTCCCTTGGATTTGCTAAGAGTCGAATTTTTTGCTTCTTATTATTTTTTATTAATTGTACTATAAAATATACCTGAGTGATTTTTTGCAATAATTGTTTAAATAAAAAATATCTGTGAAAACCGAGAAAAAAATACGAATTTATTTTAATATTCGAATACTTCATCAATTTTTTATTTAATCTTCGAATTGTCAAAAGAGAAACTTAGTCTCCATATTTGTTGTGTAAAATTAATTCACAAAAGACTCGCTAAAAGGGACAAAAAGTGAGAGATTTGTGTCCCTTGGATTTACTAAGAGTAGAATTTTTTGTTTATTATTTTTTATTAATTGCACTAAAAAATATTCCTGATATATTTTTTGCAATAATTGTTTAATTAAAAAATATCGGTGAAAACCGAGAAAAAAATACGAATTTATTTTAATATTCGAATACTTCATCAATTTTTAATTTAATCTTCGAATTGTAAAAAGACAAACTTAGTCTCCATATTCGTTGTGTAAAATTAATTCACAAAAGACTCGCTAAAAGGGACAAAAAGTGAGAGATTTGGGTCCCTTGAATTTGCTAAGAATCGAATTTTTTGTTTTTTATTATTTTTTATTAATTACACTAAAAAATATGCCCGATTGATTTTTTGCAATAATTGTTTAAATAAAAAATATCTGTGAAAACCGAGAATAATATACGAATTAATTTTAATATTCGAATACTTCATCAATTTTTTATTTAATCTTCGAATTGTCAAAAGAGAAACTTAGTCTCCATATTCGCTGTGTAAAATTAATTCACAAAAGACTCGCTAAAAGGGACAAAAAGTGAGAGATTTGTGTCCCTTGGATTTTTTATTAATTGCACTAAATAAAGCTTTTTATGTTGACACGTCGCGCATATTGTAAAAAAATATCGAACATGTAAAATTAAATTTTAAAAATTTGCGCTTAATATCGGCCTGTGGGATTTTTTTCATAGATAGGGTAGGCTGATATTTCGACCCTCTAGGACTAAAATGGATTATATACTTTGATATTCTACCCCGATAAAACTACTTAAGTTAATTCCCTACCATGAGCATCGTTTTATTATCTGCCTCTGTTTTGAAGCAATATGAGATCATTTTCATAGTTCTATGCCATAGAAATATAGTTTTAAACTAATAAGATGTACTGATTTCAAAAATAAATAAATATTTTATGTACTACCAGTATTTTATTTTATAATACCGTTAGGTCCGATTGCAATTTTTTGCCTCAATTACCGGTATTGCAATCTTTAGTCAGGACGCTGATAATATCAACATTCATCCGAGTAGAGATAACATTTATTTTGTGTCGGTCATCGAGACCGAAAATTCATAACAATATAAATCAATAAATTATAAGAAGAGGGCTTAAAGATTTTGAAGCATAACTTTTAGAATTAAATAATTTTGCCATTCTTAAAATAAAATATATTATTATAGCTTAAATTCTGAGACCGCCTAAATTTGATTTCTTGGCCATTTATTTTTTCAATAAATTATATACAAGAATCTAAATCCATTATACAGCTATATATTTCCAGTGATCCTATAATGGCTTGCCTTCAATTGTGTTAAGGTGAAGGCAACCAAGTGCAGTCGTTAAGTTTTCAATTTGCACTCGTTTCTTACGACCAGCGGTCGTCAACCAGTGGCGCCGATTGTCTGCAATTTTCCTTCAATCGCTTTCTAATCTTCTCGGCCTTTGATAGCTGAATATGAAACAACCTTAAGGCAACGACTCATATTACTTTCCGATTCAATTTGCAAACGATTAAATATGCACGCGATGATGGATATTTGACACAAATAAACAATTAATTACTATAGCGATATATTAAAAATCAATTAGGGAAAATTAATCAATTCAGAAGAGAGTTGCACGTGTAGTAATTTAATATAATTTATATTGTATATTCTAGCATGATTTATTTTTAATGTATTGTTAAATTATGATTTTTTTATTTTGAATATTTCCTTCATGAAGCTTCCCCACTCCGGAATGGAAAACCACAGGTCAAACGAGAAACGACATTTGCTTCTCAGCGAATAGATGCAAATGACATGCGGAAATTCCATCCGTTTAATACCGCCAATCATCATCACTAAATGGCAGTGATGTAAGACAATGTAAATATTTCGCAATCAGCAAGCTATCATCATCTTCCTCATTAAAACCGAATCATGTCTTCATTGCTTTCATATTATTTACATCAAATATTACATTTTTTGTGTGAGAATTCCAATTGAAACCAACGAAAGTGGTCGTGACGCATCCGCTTCACTTTTAGGGTATTCTCGTGCCGTATGGATGAATAGAAACTGGCAGTGTTTGTGTTGCTTTGTTTTTGAACGCACATGCAAATTGTATGCAAATGAAGCGGTGAAAACAATGCCATCTATCTTCAAGTAGAAAGTGAAGACCTGAAATTGACTTGTATCCGAGATGAGACATTATGCAATGCTCGTTTACTGAAGAAGAAGCCAAATTGTATCATATTATAGAACTGAAAGCCTACTCTCATTGAATTTATATTATTATAAGTTATAGTACGATTTATAATCGTAGATTCTGGAGTTTTGAGAATAACAAGATAACATGCAGCATGCAGCTATTAAGCATTATATTCTTGAATAGATCTTAACGGCAACTATCCACGAAGCGGTGAGGGTAATAATATTCAAACATATTTTGAACATTAAGACCAGTAAAAATAGTGCAAATAAAAAATCCTTCCCTGCGCGATGTAAAAGAAGTGTACTCTAAAAAAATAAGAAAACTCCTGAAGATGCTGGGACAATCTCCGGCGAAATATAGAGACTCATTAAAAAAAAACACGTAAATAATTTTTTGATAAATATATATATATATATATATATATATATATATATATATATATATATATATATATATATATATATATATATATATATATATATATATATATATATATTATTAAATAGTTTATATTTTTTACGCGATAATATATTTAAAAAAAAAATATTTACGTGTTTTACTCGCGTTGTTTTGCGCGATGTAAAAACAAAGTGTACTCTAAAAAAATGTGAAAACTCCTGAAGATGCTGGGACAATCTCCGGCGAAATATAGAGAGACTCATTCAAAAAAACAACGCGAGTAAAACACGTAAATATTTTTTTTTAATATATATATATATTATACTATAACATTTCCAAAGCATTTAGAAGTTGGGTTTGGTTAATTAGTTTAGGTTAGGTTTGGGTTTGAACAGCTTTGAACAATAGGTACTTCGCTATCGTTACAGTGAATGTGTATTTCTCACAATTTTATTTTAAATAATCATAAATCATGTTTCATTAGTGAAACTGTATTTATTTACTGCGCTGATGATGCGTTCTGAATATTTCAGTTCTAGAAGCTCTATAACTAGTTTTTGAAACATAATTCGCAGATGGCGTACAGAATGTAATAAATGGCGTTCACAAGTGTTAAATAACAGTTTAGATCAGCATGTAATATCTCTAACACCTATCAAATAAATTATATTCTTACTATACCATATTTGCGTTAACACAGTCAGTTCTAGAGCTATCAATTTCATCATTACCCATACTTGAGGAAGAGATGACAAGTTTAAGTTTACGCTCTTACTCTAAAGTACACGATACGGATTGATTGATAAATATAAAATAATATAGTAATGATTTTGATTTTTTCTATAAATTTGATCAAAATATTTACCAATAAGAGAGCGCAAAAAACAATTATCACTTCTCAGAAGGCAAAAATTCACGTCAAAAGCAATAAAATTGTGTCGGCGCCGTCGCAGTGGGAACGCTCGGTAACGAGCGTTCCCACTGTGACGGCGACGGCACGATTTTATTGCTTTTGACGTGGATTTTTGCCTTCTGAGAAGTGATAATTGTTTTTTGCGCTCTCCTATTGGTCAAAATTCAGTTGAGATATTTGATTTTTGTCTTAATATTGATAGACTGGAAATTCACTATATGGCAACACTGAGCAGCAAAGAAAATATCAAGTAAATATTATGAGTAGATATTTTTAATATTTTTTAATGACTAATTAAAATATTTTGCATAAAATATGATTTCAGAAAATCTGTCACAATGCTGGCTATTTTTTATATTTATTTGTAGCGTACCTATTATTATTTATTCAATAAATTATAATACGATGTTAAAAATATATAAAATGCCATTTTGTCATGAGGCCCGGAATCATTGTTTTCCCAGGGTCCGTGTTCGCTCTCGGCTGCCCTGTTTGTATAGCAGCTAACATTTAAACCATACATCACACATTTTCACATCAACAACCAATAAATTTTCATTTTAAGCGCTGACATTTAATAACAAAATAATTTACTCGCCAATCAAAATTCGCTCAGATGCATCTCGGGACTCCTTTTTATGACTTAAATCGAAATTTATTCCCTCGCACAAAAGCAATGTTATTATAACCATAAACTCGGGTGATTTATTACCTCGATGCTGTTTGCATTGAAGAATTTGCGCAATAATAACATCGCTAATGAATGGTGGTGGTGACTATTCTGGGATCACCTGCCGACGCCGTCTGAATGCTTCTTGTTGCTTGATTTTCCTGAAATTCCTGGCAAATTGAAAGCCGAGCTCTAGCGTGGTGGATCAACACGGATTAAGGCTGTGATATGTTAGATATAATATGCGAATTAGGGTTACCAGAAACTTTTTGATAAAAATAAAGTTTGCCCAGACTACCGAGCAAAATTAAATTATTTTGCACATAAGCACATGTTTGGAAAACTATTTATGGCAGATGGCTCTTGGAAGAGGAGCGTTATCAATTGCTGCCGTCATGGCTACAGCGGGCAAGGATAATTATTTATACTAAAAGGTGCTAGATTGTCGATAGACTACATCGACATCGACTCCAAGTCTGTTTTTAAAGAGAGTGAATCAGAATTTATGAGAATACTTAGGTCAATATACAGAGTTATGATTTGCCGCATGTATGTCGTTGATAAAGAGCATAAAGGGCATAGGACCTAGATTGAATCTCTGTGGTACTTCAGAATGAGCGAAATACTCATTAGAGCAACGATTTCCATTGACGGTTACCATAGCTAATTATTTATTTATTCATTTATTCCAGTTTATTAAGATAAAACCGAGCATTTTTAATGATCTTTTGTTTCTCACAAATGTGCTGACTAAATTTCCAACGTTCTTTAAAAATCACACATAAATCCTTAGTAAAAGAATACCTGTCTATAATATATCCGCCAAGATGGTAGGAATATTTTGACATCCGCACGGCGGCTGCTTTCACGTACATCTGGCATATTTGCGCGCGATCGAAAAATGTGCCAAATAATCGCAATTTTTAAATTTTTATATTATTAAAATTACGCTACCGATAATTATAAAAGTTTGTGTGGCACTCACCAATACAATATCAGTGAAAACTTATCGGTCGTAAATATTCAATTTACGCAAAATCTTTGTCGGCTTTTGCAAAATGCCATAAGACATAAAAATGATACTTCAGAATACGAACACCACATCTGTGACTATCCTTTGTTTTTTGTCGCCATCAATTCTAAATAAGATTTCGTTATGATGTTACATTTATATAAACTGATCTAGAAAAATACATAAGGATATTAGAAACGATTTTTTTTAACAAAATCAAGTACCACTAATTATTTTTTAATTATTTAATTTTATATGAAAAAAAATATAATAACCATATCTGTTAGAAGAATATACTATCAAAAATATAATTAATCCCTTAATGCCCAAAAATATTCAAATATTCAGTAAGAGTCTGTTGAAGTCCCCGATAAGCATGTGGTATTATAATTTGAGCACGTGACCACGATGCAGCGCTCGACGTGCGTGTTAACCATAGGACGCCTACGCGCATACTGAAATTGAACCGAGTTACTCGTTCTATCTCAGTTTGCAAAGAATCATATCATTATCTCTCTCACTATCGTCACTTAACACGCGAGAGAGCGAAAGGGGAAGTATCTCACCCCTCGCGCTCGAAAGAGCAGCTCCGACTTTTTGCCGACAATGTTCGGAAGCGCTCGAAGCTGGCCAAGTCGACTGAATTACCCCCATATTACCTCCTGTTCTCTTTAACCTCGGACAACTTCCGAGAGAACCGAACTTGACCAAAGTAACCCACTATATTCTCCGTCCTTGGCCAACCTTGGCCAACTTCTAAAGTGTGTAGTGTAGGCATTACACTTACTGATATAATAAATTGACACAACTATTTTAAGCACACATTTCAAGCATAAGGTTGCTGTGACTGAAGCCTGTTTTGTAAACTACGTCACTAACCGGATAAAAATAGCTATTTTTATATTTTTTTATTAACAAAAAACTACCACTGGATTAAGCAAATGGACAATTCGTGTCACGCCTTTTGTGGTTTTAATATCCCAAGCCTACGTCGTGATATTTTTTCTGTCTTACCGAAGATTTGGAGGACACGCCCGTCCCAAAACGAGTCAAGTCCAGATTTAAAAGTTCTTCTGTCATTACAGCATAATCGTGCCGGAGTAATTGCGAAAATTGCATAAATGCGCCTCGGGCAGGTGAGCCGATTGAAAACTAAGTGGAACGAGATAAACCGAGTGGGCGTGGATTATGTGTACATTTGCATAAAAATGACAAATCTGCATTCCCTGGCCTCCGATGCAATTCTGATACTAGTGTGCCTCGTCCTCCTACTTCGAGTCCTAGTTAATTTTACGAGACACTGACCATCTGGGAGCGATAAGTCTTCCATTTTTCTGCAGCTATGATGTTGTAATTCTGATGCGACAGTTTCGGCGTCGAATTACACGCTACCTTGTCTGGGATGAGACTTAAGTTTAAAATCAAGATGGAGCATATCTAAACTTTTTTGCTTCCGCAAACTTTTCAATCCAAAGGCCACACTAACCAATACATTTTTTCATCAGTTTGGTATCAAAATAGGACACGTACGCAACATAATAAGGAAAATTTATATTCTGACATATTGAACATATTGACGACGATTTGTAAAGTATGATTGAAAAAGATAAATCGTTTTGTAGGAAAACCCAAGCCTATTCTTTTTTAAGAATTGAAGCATGACATACATTTTAAAATCAGTGTAGATAATATCTACTTGATTGCTTAAATCGAGATTTTTCGTCACAAAATTAAAAAAAAAACAGCAGATCGCTACTGATCTCAATAACCGAAAATCATGCAAATAATCAATTAAATATCCTTGATATGGTTTGGAGTAAATGATTTTTTTATAAGCCGTTTTTGCCATATATAACCAAAGATTTTTTTTGTATAGAGAAAAAGTATTATTTTATTTTATAAAATGTGTTATTTTCTATCTAGAAAATATCGAGATTTAATATGTCTCAAAGATTTTAATCATATTTTCCATACACTGTATCTTACAGTAATTTAGATTAAGGGGTTCTTAAAACTTTTACCTCTTCAAACCTGATTTTTAATTTTACGTTATATATTATATTTTTGTCAATTTTTAATTAAGTACATTAAAATGACATGAAAATTTTTTTTTCCGTAAATTTTTTTTTAAAACGTACTTTAAAGGGGCATGAATTTTTTTGTATTTTGTAATAATACGGTTTATTTTTAAATAATACGATGTACATTATGACGTAAAAAAATTCTCAATGAAAATATATCCAAAACAGCTTCAAAACAAGCAATACTGTTATTGTACATTGCAATGTGCAATGGGTCTAAAGATGTTAAAAAATCAATTGGCTATTTTGGCTTGGATGAATGTTTCTAAAACTGCTAATTCGAGAAATATATGAAAACTATGAAGTTTACAAAGAGTTTAATATATATAATAATATATTTTTAAAGAAGTAGAAAATACTATTTGGAAGAACAATCTGCAATGGAAAAAGTTTAAGTATGTTACCACTGATAGTGGAATAAGTAAAGGCGTAGTTGTTTACCTATTAAAGGCTATACAAATAAATGATTGTTTAAAACCATTAGTTGTAAATTACATCATTCATCAACAAGCCTTGGATATGTCAATAGTTTTGAAGCTTATCGCATCAACTGTTAACTTTATCAGTCAAAGATAATTCCGCGAGTTTATTAAAGATATAAAATAAAATCACTAGCCATATTATACTGTAGCGGAAAAGTAGTAACGCGATTTTTTAAATCAAAATTTTCTTCAATGAAATAATCATCCTTGATAAGGCAAACTTTGGAAGATTGAGAAAAACTCAATCTGGAATGGCTAATAAACCCAAAATGCAATCACAAGTATGAATGGGAGTAAGAGTTAAATTTTAATTAGAAGTAAGAGTGAGAATTCGTATTATTTTTTTATGAATTATATTCGTGATTATCCTCAGTTATTCTTCAAAAAGAAGAAAGCAAAAATAAGAAAATGGTCATAAGCCAGTGAACGATCTAATTTGTACAGATTATGGTGACTATTTTCAGAAACCTTGATTTGTTTTGTTCTTTTGTGAATTTATAGTTGTTCGTTTCCATCATGATGGTTATGGCATCGGAAATAACTGTTTTGCGTCACATGCACTTTGGCGTAAGCGATAAAATTTACCGGGTACATCTTAAAAACACGTTAATTCCATTTGCCTAAACGCCGGCGCGTTCTATAAATTGTATAATTGTGTCGTCAAGAGCAATTTCCAACGAGATATTTTCACGCCAAAGAAGAAAGTGCCAAGAATAATGGGTGAATGCAGCATGGTGGCCAAACAGCGCCACATACCTGCGTCTGAAATAGAATCATCTCGTGCGAATGTCTTCGGCAGCCACTGGACCGGCACTTTCGATCTTGCACAATCATAAACAAGACTTGGATTGGGATTGTGCCTAGGTAGGACAACAAAAATGGACTATTCTTGTTTGTTCAACCTTATTTTATTGTTTAGTATGAGTAGAATATAAACTTTTTTTGTGAAGGGCCAGATCATAAATATTTTAGGATCAGCGGAAATTAAAGTGAGCCTTAAAAAATCAGTCATCCCAAGTTTTTAAACGTAGTATAAGTTTGATACATAAGCACTGTTTTTCCTTAGCTAACTTAATTAATAAATTCCATAATATCTGCTGAAAAGGTAAATTTCTAGAGCCATTAAGTATTCGAAGTATTCGAAAATGTAAAATCTAATTGGCAACTGGCTTGATTTGGTTTGCGTGCATAGTTTGCCGACCTCTGGTTTATTATTATTTATTTTATTAATTTATTTAGCTTAATAGCTAATCTTTACATTTAACAAATTTAGTAAACATATATAAAAATATATAAAAAATTCATAACAGAAAGAAAAAAAAAAAATATACAATAATAAAGTTTTAATATTATAATTTATTTCTATATGTACGAAGGTGTTTTTTTATTCCATTTATGAAACCCGTTATATGTTTGCTGTTTCGGATTTCTCTTGGAAGACTATTATATAAATCAAAACCTCCGTACATAATTCCCCTAGCCGTACTCGTTTTCTTATACTTAATTATCTTTAAATTTTCTCTATTTCTAGTATTATATTTATGTACATCTTTATTTCTTATTAAATACTTATTAAAATATTCTGGTAACATATTATTTTCTAACTTATATATAAATACTAAAACATTCATACTCAATATTTCTTGAACATTCAATCATTCTAATCTATCAATCATACTTTTACAATTAGTTAATCTATTTTTATTTAAGATTACTCTCATTGCCCTATTTTGTAATTTTTGCAACATTTGTTTATCTAATTTATTTAACATATTTAATAGTGTTGCACAATAATTAAAATGGGGCAATATTATACTATTGTAAATTTTTTTTTTGTATTTATACTTAATATATTTCTTAATCTAGATAATAAGCCTATTTTTCTACTAATTTTTTTTAATATGTAATTACAATGTTCTTTAAAATTTAATTTTGTATCAACAATTACTCCTAAATATTTTATATTATCCACTATTTCTATACTAGAGTTATTTATTACTATTTTGGTACTATTATCTAACACATTTTTATAATTAATAAACATACATTTAGTTTTATTCTCATTTAATTTAAGTACATTATTCTTTAACCATATTTCTAATATACTTAATTCATTATTTAAATTATTTACAATTTCTTTAATGTTATCACCTATGCAATACATTAATGTGTCATCCGCAAATAGATGAATTTTACATTTTTTCACGTTATTAACTATATCATTAATATACAAAACAAATAACAATGGTCCCAATTTAGACCCTTGTGGTACTCCATAAGACACTAATTTCTCTTCAGAATATACATTATTTATTTTAACTTTTTGTTTTCTTTTATATAAGTAATTATTAAACCATCTTAAAACTATATCACTTTTATACCAAATATCTTTGCTGTTTTAGAGTATTTTTAAATTATATGAATGTCTCATGAAAATACTTTCATTAGACTATTTAGAATACATATTCTTGCACGATTAAAATTTTTCATTAGCAAACCGTTTGAGATGTAAGAAATTTTACTCCATTTATAATGGAGTCAAATTGAATATTTTGTATTCACTCTATTCTTCTAGAGATTTTTTTTAATAGTTTAACCACAAATTGCGATTTATATTACAAAACTTAAAAATACGAATATTGGGCCTTAGCCGTTAAAAAGAAAATATAAACTTTTCCGACTTTGGTTGTTCTAAAATGTCATATAAAAATAATAGCACTGACATTACATAAATACTATACTCCACTAAAACAATTAAAATAACTGATGGGTTTCTAATCATTTCATTATTAATAAGAAACCAGAAGATTGAGAATATTAAAATCTGTCTTGTTCTAAAAGAACAACATGTAACACAAAAGTCATAATTTATAAAAGACATCCGTCATTTAACAATCACAGTCACAAACGACTTGAAAGGTGTCAAGATAACGCATAATAGGAAATTGGAATCAGAGCCGCCCTTCCGTTACGTTTGACGACCGCAAAGCTTCCGGGCGTCCGGTTGCAGGGGGCGTCGGTTTTCACCTCAAACCTTTTGATGATATATATGCTCGCTACCGAGACCGCCAGAAACAATGGCAACCAAAACGCGGAAATGCAAATCAGATACCATAAAAAAATAAGAAGAAATCCAATAGTTGACACTTTCTAAGCTGCAGTTTCATAGATGAATCTGATTATTTATCGCACTGCTGATGGCTTCTATCGGATATTGCAAATTCTATAGCATTCATTCATATTTACATATCCTGTTTTAGAATAATTAAACGCCCAATTAAAGCGCCTTAATTGGGAGCTCTCGATAGTTGTTTGTCGACCTTGCAGTTCATTACTGTTACTAAGTCTAATTTAAATTGTAATAATATAGTAATTGAATCGCGTTACATTTTAATAACATCCAAAATACTCGACTTAAAAAATATTTTTTGTAGTAATATAAAATGATTACCAGATATTGATTTATATCTTGAGTTCCAGGTATTTTACATTTTAATCGTAAGCTTATTATTTAACGTATTTAAAATATTTTTAACAAAAGTATTAATTTACTTTTACCACTGAACTACTCAAAGATAATATTAAGTCTTCAGTTTATTGACAGATTTTTTAAGCCATAGCATTATCTACAATAAAATGTAAATATAAAAAAAATAATATAAATCCTTTTAAGTAAACATCGATGACTTAAAATGTAAATGTGCTAACTCCACTTTTGGGTGAAAATGACTTAACAATGCCATCTTGAACCTTTGATCGAAATACACATACTAAAAATACTGCTATCTCCAAAATATCCAATTAAATATATCAAGAAAATTTTTTTTTTATTTTTCTATCTACTTAGTTTGTTTCAACAAATTTATTAATCGTAATAATAACGAACGAGAGATTGGCAATTATCAATTATTATATGAATAACACTTGTAGCAATAATTCAATTTTAGTGTCATTCGTTCAAAGAATTTTGTTGTGTTTTATGTTTTTTGCAATTTTTTTAACGACGTTTATCCATAAGTAATTTAAATACTGTTATTGATTAAGTATCAAATTAGAATATTTCAAAATAAAAATAAGAATAAAAATAACACGTGTTATTCGGGTGAGCGAGCGGTATTTTCTAGTTCCCTAGCTACACGCACTCAATTTACAGTGTTATTTGGGGGGGGGGGGTGTACTATATTATGTTCTTCCTTTAATGTTCAATTATATTTATATGACACTTTATCTGAAAAGTTTCAGATAAGTAATTTTTAACAGTATCACTTTTGTTATTAATATGTGCTAAAAACAATTTACGGTTTGTAAAAATATGAATATAGATTAAAGTTAATCAATTACAATGCGTTATATTGAACCATTGAAGTGCTGAATTAATTTTCATAAAAAATACACGTCACGTAAAAAATAAATTTTATTACGATTTTTTATATATATTATTCTATGCTGCATCTATGAATATAGATCTTCAGAATTAAATCTTTAATTTTATTTTTTACTGACTTTTTATGAAGAATATTTTTTTTTATTGAGCGTGGAAAAAATCCGATTTTTTTTGTACACAGGGATTCGGATTTATCCGCACCTAGCACATAAAGGGTTAAAGTGCTTAATTTTTTATATAGAGCAATATTTATATTTTGTTGAAATAAAATAGTATTAAAAATGCTAAATTTTTAAGTAAATTTATGAAAAAATAGTACCTGGGAGTTTTCGGGAATGGTCCAGAGGTTTGACACGGATATTGAAAAAGTCCGGGCATCCTGCAAATCCAAATTATGATACAGTAGAACTTCATGCAATGATCTGGTATTTTTTTGATGACATCCACAACACACGCAACGTTTCTTAAATTTCATTATTCATTTTTGGCGAACGGGTGGTGAGGGGAGGGTGGCATATATTTGCCACTGAAATAGATTTTTATTTAAATTTGTATAGTCACAGTGTTTAAAATGTTATTGAATAATAAGGTGCTACTAACCGTATTAGTCCACTGCCGCTACGTCGGACATTGTTGCCAGTTTGCAATCTAGTTCGTGGCAAATAAAATAAATCGGCTCCTACACCTCGCATGACCTTCCAATCATTTCTTCGCCATTAACGTAATTTATTTGTATTTAAAATACACAACACAATTTTGTCACATTTTTCTTGTTTACATCGCCATTGACAACAATAACATGAGCAATATGATTAGTGAATTAATACATAAAATGGCGTTTGAATTGGAACCAATAAGTAAGCTTCTTTACCTTAATAGAAATACTAACTAGTTTTAGGTTATTTGATATTCAAAAAGTTAAAAAAATTATAATGTTTTTGGCTGAAAATTTATTAAAGACCTCAACGAAAACGGTAGTGTTATTACCATGCAAAAATAGCCTTGTGTTTTTACTTTCTGAATATCTTTAATACATATACAAGATCCGCACAAAAGCACTGGATAATCATAGCAACAAATTAGCAGACGTTATACAGATTAGTCTGGTGAAAGTGAAACCGTTTCGATTGACCAACCAAAAAAGCAACTAGACTTCTAGTACATGTACAAAGTAGAACCGCCTCTGAAATGACATAATCGCAAACTTATTGACCACAAGATAAATTTACCAGTTAAACGGTCCTGCTACCAAAGCAAACACAGACTACATTTGTATAATGGTGTATATAGATTATGTCCAGTCAAAGGGCAAATCGGCGAGCAAACGGCCGTCCTTCGCCTTTCACCACCTTAAATGGTTATGTAACCAGGTGTTGTGTCTGTGTGTTAGTAACCTCACTGCACTGCCTCATTCCAAGTCGTAAAAAAGTGTCAGCGTAAATTTATCTACACTCATTTTAATTGCTGGCTATAGACGACCTTCGATGATGACGACAGGTCTGTATGTATTATACCTACTATGCAATTCGTAACACTTCATAAAAGCGTATGCATGGCAATAAAAATCGATTGGAATGAAGCAGAAATGCGCTAGGGACGATTCGAGCAATCGTAAAAATGATGTTGATATTATTCGGAATGTAAAATTGTGTTGTATGTACCAGAAAAACGTGATAAGTTAGTAGTAAATTTTATTTCCCGTTGCGCAACGCAGTTACTATGTTTAGGCGTTTAATTAGATGTTTTGAAATTTAATGTCTATATTAAAAATGTAATGTAGTAAATGAATGTCAATATGTTTGCTTTATAGGTTCTGATTTTATATACACACCTACGAGTGAGTGACCTCTGTATTAGCATTACCATCTATATATAAGCCAAACAGCTTAGACGCAGCTTTGTTGTGACGTCACGATCATTAGGGCAATTGAGAAGCATCAGCGACAGATCAGTAAAAATAAAATGAACCATTGAAATAATTGGTTTTGGATTTTGAGGGAGTTTGAAGAACAATGTTAAAAGAAACAGTGTCGAATTTTTGTCTCTGGCACAAATCTTTTCATACAAAGGGTTGTTTTTGTGCTACTGAATATTATTTTCTGTTGTGTTTACAAATCTTGATCTGAACTTTCATAATGATTGATAATGATGTAATGTGTAAATTTCTCTTTTCATTGTTCAAGTGGTCGTTATGGAGTATTCTAAATGGTGATTAATAGCGCAGGTGATTCAAGCCCCCACAAAAGTAAGAGTAATGCCCAACCATAGAATAAATAGTGAATAAAACTAAATAAATGTTTATTAATGTATGTATTACATTTATTTGACACATTATCTTTCATCTAAATGTAAAATATTAAATTTTCAGACGTCCTATTTATTTAGTTTTAGCTAAGTAAATTAATAAAATAAAATAAATAATATGTATAAGTACAAAATACAAAAGTATATTTATATTATTAATAATCAAAGATAAAAAAAAATGTTTTTAATAATAATGTACTGATATATTTCAATATTTAAAAGAGAGTTTACGCGATTGTTATCCCCTTACTGGTGACGTCACGCATTCTCTATTTGGCCTTGTATACTCATAGGTGAGGATTTCAACCCCCTGCACAATTAATTTAGATGTAATTTTAACGACAATTTCGAACAAATTAAAGATATATTAGCTTAATAAGTTTTTAAAATTAAGCCCAACATTAAAAGTGAGATCTTGGTGACTGAACAATTGCGTTAAAAATTGCAAATATATCACAAACCACGTTAGAACATCATAATCACATATAACTACTGGAAAATCTAACTTTTTGCGTAAGAAAAGAATGCGCAATAGACAATGCATTCTACCCTGCACAAAATACTATTGTTAATCTATCCTTTAACGTAGCCATTTGGAAAGACAAAATTTAAGGCGTGAAAACATTTCGTGTGTGTGCCGAAGAAGCGATGCAATTGGCCACCATTATCCTCATCTACGATTCCCCAGCGCTGTCTTATACCAATTATATAAAATATATGACACACAGGGGAGCACAATGACGCTCCAGATTGAACCAGAGTCACAACACATCAGTGGATTGTCCAGTATCATCACGACGGACCACAGCCGACAATAATTCAACTCGGCTCTCCAAGAAATTTTCATATATGCGGTATTTTATATATGCTTATGAAAATAAACTGTTTGGTTGTGAAGTCACACTCATTCCAAAACCCAATTTTAAACGCATATTTTTTCTTGGTACCTTTCTCACCACTTTTAAATAAAATAACTACAGTCGTAAGCAATTGAAATATTTATATTAAAAATATTTATTTAATTACAATAATAAACAATAGAGTTAGCCAAACATTAATATTTATTTTAGATGTGTTTATTATACGAACGTAACCACGTAACACAAAAACGTTCAAATCACGTACATATAATATCTCTGGTCATTGGTCATCTGAATAGCAAAATGCTTAGTCATGATGTACGAGATGTGTAAATGTCAAGGTTCTTTTTGTTCTGATAATTTTACAAATTTTAAAATAATATGCTAAAATTCACTATTAATATATTATTCTTCACTTTTAACTAAAATTTTACGTAGGATGAACGAATAGGTCATTGGAATGACTGAATGTGCGATTTCTGAATTGATTCTGATTGATTTCAATATCTCCATGGCCAAAGGCTATCTCTATGTATATTGTAAATAAAAGGATAGAATCGTTTGCTCAATTTAAAGTGCATTATATTGATAGAATGTAGAGTTGTTTAATTAATTGACTGAATGAAATTCAATATCTATAATATTAATTTTAAATCAAATTATTAGCAATAATAAAATAATTGGTTTTATCTTAAACAATTATTATTATTATTTTAAGTATTTATATACTATTCTATTTGTAATAAATTTAATATATAGACCTTAAATAACGATTAGCATAACTCAAATTTATATTTGCATTTTCAATGACTAGTCTAGTCAAGAATGCTGTTGAAAGTAATATTATTTTTATAAAAAAAAAAAAAAAAAATCGCTAAAATAAATATTAGGTATTGATTCATAAATGCAAATAACAGGTGGGTTTATAAATTATAAATTCCCAAAAAGTAATGTCAATGTCAATGCGCTCAAAATAAAAAATAAATAAAAAAAAACACACCTTGAACTTTGGCATTGAAGATAATAATTAGTTTAAAATAGTTGTTTGTTTATTTTTTATCGTTTAATCTTAAAATGATCTTATCTATTTTTTTTAGATTATTTTAGAACGATTCTTTTTATAGGCAGATAGCGGCTTTTTCATGGTTTTGCAATCTCATTTAGTGTTTTATTTTCGAACGGCAGTTCTTACATACTTTTGATTAAGTCGAAGGTCAAATCATTTCATATAAGAACTTCAAGTGCTTTTAAATTGTATGAAGTATTATCTACGTACGTTTACAGACCTAATGCAATTGAGAATTAATTATATCATTACATAAAAAAGCTGACAGATTTTTTTTTAAATCATTAAAGTTATGCAACAAAACCTTCAAATACGTATTTTGTCTTGATTTGTTTATAGTCGACATAATAAATATTTATGAGGTGTGAATGCGATAAAAATATTTTAATAAATAATATAATATATCTTTAAGTTTAGTTAGGAAGTAAAATCACGTATTACTTTTGTATTATGTGTATGTTTTTTTTATTATATTAGAGCGATAACAAACAGATCGTATTTAAACTTTAATTTTTAAAAACTATATTTTGTAAATAATATTTCATAAAATCGATCACCTACTATATTTATTTCATAACATTGAAAACAGCTACATTTTAGTATATTGTAGATAGCAAATATGATTACTATACTATTTGAACAGATGCTTATAAAAATGTAAATAAAATAACCATATGTTTTAAAAATAGTTGTATAATACAAAATAATTTACATACTTTGTCAGACTTAGGCAAAACTTTAATATATTGTGATTTATAATAAAAAGCTATTTTTATAAAATATTTCAAGCTACTTTCAAACTTTATATTAATTAAGATGGGAAACTATATTAACTATAAATTATAGATCATAGTAATACGTAACATTATGGCACTGAAATATCATGAAATATCAACTCTGACCAAAAATTAATTAAAGTAATTTTAAAATCAATTTTATGAAAATAAAAATGCATTGTTTCGTAGTGCTCGATCCGTTTACACTGTCAATGTAAAAGGATTGAGCATTATGAAACTCTTAAACATGGCCAAAAAATTATGATTGCCGAAAAATTTAAAAATATATAGGTCTGTACTTGGCAACAGAAATCGAATAGTTCTACAATATGACAATGCGCATCCTCGTTGGAAGAAATTGACTCGAAAAAATCAAGGAACTTGACTGGAAATTTTTATTTCATCCACCATATTCTACAGACCCTGCTCTTTCAGACTATCATTTATTTCGATCGATTCAATGCTTGCTACAAAGCAAAATTTAAAAATGTAGACTATCAGAATATTTAGAATCAAAGCCTCATTTTAAGCTAATGGAATTAAAAAATGTCCGAGAGTTGGGAGAATTTTATATTTAATAGGAAATAATATTTTAAACAATAAAATAAAAATAAAAATAAATTTTCACCTAACCGAATATTTAATAAATATTTACTTTTATTTATCTGTAATATTTACCAATAAGATTTACTACAATAATTATTATATTTTTTTGCTTCTATATGTAAAATAAATAAAAGTTTGAGGATCTCCGGCAGTTTTCATTTTGAAAACATTGTCCAATTGAACTAACGCGATATTACATAAACACTCGGCCATCTCTCAACGAACACCAGTGCCACTTTAGCCATTTTAGACAACGAATGTCGCCTTATCTTTGTGATTAAATAAAAATATAGAAAATGTACGTGCTGATAGGCATAACTCTAATAATATTAATACTAATATACTACAAAGTAGTAGAAAATAATGATTATTGGCTTAAGAGGAAGGTACCTCATGAAAAACCTGCATTTTGGTTTGGTAACTTAAAACAAACTATATATGGAACGAAGCACTTTGGAGAAGTTTACTGCGATTTATATAGGTAAGATTACTAGATAATTGTTCAATAATTGGATAAAAAAATAATTAACATATTTATTGTAGGAAATTCAAGCAATACCCTTACATTGGATACTTCAAGTTAAAAGAACCAGGCATAATAATCAACGATCCAGAATTAATTAGAAACGTTATTGTGAAAGACTTCAACTACTTCTCAGATAACGATTTTAGAGTTAATATTAATTTAGAGATATACAATTTTTATATTTAGTATCATTTTAAAGCATATTCTTATCTAAATAGGTCGATCCTGAAACTGATCCTATTTGGGCATCCAATGTGTTCAGTCAAAGTGGAGAGCAATGGAAGAAGACGAGGAGTGCCTGGACGTATGGTATGACTACCAGCAAAATAAAGGCAATGTTTGAAGACATAAACGAAAAGTGTGATACTATGATCGATTACATTAAAAGAGAAACTAAAAACAATCCAGGCAAGCCTTTAGAAGTCAGAATTGTAAGTTTTCATCCGCAAAATTTCTTTGATACAATAAATATTATGTATAATCATATTTATGACTATTTTTAGATGTCTTCTAAATTCTTCACTGATGTTATTGTCGCTTGTATGTTGGGCCTCAAAGTCAACTCTTTCGAATGTGATGAGAGCGAATATAGCATCATCGCCAGGTCAATGTTTTCTTCAACTTTTGGACAGAGATTCATAACATTGACCTTCTTGATTGCACCATGGTTGGGAAAAATATTTAAAATAAGGTATGTTTTTTTTTATTTTAAGTGTAATTAAATTATACATATACTGATGATTGTATTATTTATAGATTTGTGTCGAAAGATGTTGAAAAGAAATTGTTGCAGTTGTCTAGAAAAATTCTACAAGACAGGAATAAAAATGGCTATCAGAAAAATAATCCGTTCGATTCGATGATCATGCACAGCGATTATAAAGAAGGTAAATATTTATGGTAAAGCCTAATTTTATTTACACCTCAAATAAAATATTATAGTATTTTCATGTAATAAATAAGAATCATTTTTAATATTACTCTATATTAATAATAATTATATAAAACTTAAATAATGTATATTCACTTGCAGAGTTTATATTACACAATATCTTATAGTACTTGCAGTGAAAGAATTCTTAGAATTCTTGAAAAAATATACAAATTTACAAAGATAAACTACTGTATAAATAATAAAATGTAATAATGACAAACATTATCATTAATTAAATCAATCGCACAAGGTTAAAATTAATTAACCTTCTCGCCGCGACGTTTGTTTGGCGCGAGTGTTCACCCGGCGCGGTTGATATTTTATCGAACTAGAATTTCAGCGCTAAATCTTTTCGATAAAATACATAATTTGAGTGGTGAAAAAATGGTACTTTTAAAAAATAAAAAAAGTAAAGCTACAAGCAAACTCATTTGATCATCTTATAAATAATATGACTCACAAAAGCACGTGCGTTTATATGTATATGTTTCATTGTTCTACCTCGAATAATAATATTAATTTAAAAAATCATATTATGCTATCAATTCATATTTTCGGACTGGATTATTCCGGACACAAATTTTGCGGACAGGAACTTTCCGGACACGGATTTTTCCGGACACTGATTATTCCGGACATAAATTATTCCGGGCAAAAAATATTTATAATAATATAACTACGCAAAAATCTGTCCGAAAAAATCATCGCACGGCAAAGTATAATACATATCATATGATAGGTTTCGCGTTTAAAGAGTTAAAGATTTTATTATAATGGTTTAATATTTAAATATATATTCTTAGTATTAAATCTTTAATACCCATATTATAATGGTGTATTGCATCTTTTTTAATTAGTTTTATACAAGATACCTCTTTAAGTCAAGTAAGACTCTAAAATTTCTGTATAACTAATTTCATTATAATATTTTATATGTAACTATTTATTTATATGATAATATATGCACAATTTTAGGTGTTACTGAAATACAAGTCGCTGGTTTCTTATTCGGATCTCTGCTAGACGGAACTGAAACATCTTCTGGAGTTTCCGCATATGCATTATACTGCGTAAGTCGAAAAACGTTTAAAATTATTATATTATGATATAATTGAAAACATATCAAATTACAGCTTGCTAAATATCCCCACATCCAAGAAAAACTCAGAAAAGAAATAGAAGTTCTCACCAAAGCCGCAGGTGGAAAACTTTCATACGATGATATTCATCAAGCTCCATACCTGGACATGGTTTTATCAGGTAAAATATTGAATGTGCATTATACACAACTCAAATACTGTTTTTAATAAAAAAAAAGAGTCGTAGAATATGTCTCGCAAAAATTCAACAATAAAAAAGCACGGGAATGTTCTTATTAGTTATCGAAAAGGCGTTCGACACGGTCTTTGTGTCAACAAAGGCCTGTTAATCTATCAATTTTTAAATTAATAGATGTACCTTTTTATGATATTAATTCGGTTAACTGTTTATGTAAATACGTAATTGAAAATAAGCACATTAATGCTAGCCTTTTAAGTGGTAATAATTTTAAGCATTTTTTCATAAATGACTCTATATGCCTCATTAGTCATGTAATATTATTTCGTAGCGTGGTTCTTGGCAATACAGTAGCGAAGCGACTGAGCCCCGTATGTGGCTCATGGCATTAGAAAGGTTAATATGATATTTATCTTCAACAGAAACAATGAGAATATATCCAGCTTCATTGGTAATCCAACGCCTCTGCACCAAGAAATACACTCTACCACCTCAACAGGAGGGTGGCCCGGAGGTTAAGCTTTTACCCGACATGCCACTGATTGTCCCGACTTACGCCTTGCATATGGATCCAGAATATTTCCCGGATCCCGAAAAGTTCGATCCGGAGCGCTTTAGCGCCGAAAACAAAGACAGGATTACGAAGTACACCTACATGCCGTTTGGTGAAGGTCCAAGAATATGTCTGGGTGAGTGTTTTGCTTTACTTATTAGCTACAATTGTGATGTTTGAGATTTATGCGATATTTTGTGGAATGATTAACGCAGTTTGTTGTGAATGTTGGGGTGTGTGGGATTGTGATTTAATAACGTGATTTAAGACGAAAGATTTAATGGTTTGTTGCTGATGTAGTTTATTGGGTTGTTGAGTATAATTGCCGCTTTTGACTAAATTGGTTTTAATCGCTGGTTTGTGTTAGTAATAATTTAATAAATTGATAAGAAACAGTTTTAAAAAGATAACTCTTAATCAATATTATTAATACCGAAGTATTAAACAAAAAAAGACAACTAAATTAAAATTAAAATAATAGCTTAAATAATTAAAATGTATTTACATTCTTAAATATTGCGCATTTATTATTATTTTTTTACAAAATTTTTAACTATAAATTTTCAAAATTTAAGATAGGTATGTATTAGGAGTTTCCAAATATACTTAGGATTTTTTTTATTCCTAAGTATCTCACAAAAAAATGTTTCTCTTGATATTAGGTTCATTTAAATAATTTAAATTTAATCACATTAAATTGAATAATACTTAAAAATACGTTTCTTCTACCCCCAAAGACGAGATGAATATTTCGTAAAAATGTATACATTCTATCCATAGCTTTCGCAAGCTAAGGATAGAATGTCTATGTATTACTAATTAAACGACGTTTCAGTAAATATAATAAAAAAAAAACAATTATTTACATTTGCCAAATTTGATCTTAAAATGTTTACAGATATTGACTTCTTGAAAAAATAGTATATGTAACCCTATGTGTATTTTTTTAATTCTTTGTATATTTTTCAGGAATTCGTTTGGCAATGAACCAAATTAAAATCGGAATGGTCGCCATAATCAAAAACTTTGAAATTCGATTGGCTCCAGAAATGATTGGAAAAGAATTGACCATAGATCCCAACATCTTCGTAATGAGGAACGTCGCTGGATTTTGGTTGACCTTCCATCAGAGAAACACAGAAGCATAAACAACATTTTAAACCAAATTATCACATAAGCTTAACTAATATAATGGTTCACCAAACAACATTCCGTTACCTAACTGAAAATTGTGTGAACATTCAATTACAACAATGAGGAATTAAATAATTGTCGAGATGAGCGAAATCATGCATGCAAGCATGATGCACTTTCTCCTTAGTCACATGTGCACATTTTGTTCAAGAATGCAAGCAAAATGTGTAATATATGTACATATGTATGCACGCAGTTAACTAATGAATCCACTGACTTGTTAATTTAAAACATATAGTACATTCACCACAAGAAAAAAAATATTATCGGAAAATCTATCTAACTTTCTAAGGCACAGTGTTTAAAATGTTACATTAAGTTGCGGTATAAATTAGTTAAATAATAATAGTTGCATTTTTAATGCATATGATAATGGATTCGGATGTGTAAGATATCGGTAAAACGTGTCTCAGAGGAAATATCAAGAGATAAGGGAAGCAAAGTGTTTCTTAATTGCTTTTGTGAGTGCTGTTTTATAATATTTGTTGCAATATAAAAAAAATGTATTTTTTAGTATTTAGTATTTTATTTTAATAAATGTAAATTATACTTTAGTTTATTATTTGACATTATTAACAGTAGCTGGTATATGATGTGATCTAACACCAAATACAAAGCGACTAAAAATCTTTGAAGACTAAATTTGACCGTAAGAATGTTTGATTAAATAAAAATTTGAAGTATTTTTATCATTGAATATATAATTGAATATTACTTTATTACTGTACCATTTAATATATGACTTATTAATCATTACGTTAGTAATCCACGATTTATTAATTGGATTTATTTTATACTTCACGCTTGATTTACAATATTATGCTATTATCGCTCCTATAAATCCAAGATGTTTATTAATGCACACATCGTATAACTGAAGATCATCATAAATTTAATTAAAAATTTAAAACCGATTAGTCATATCAGATTAACTGAGACGAGTTTAGCAGTATCATAAAACTGAGCATAAGCAATCTGAGAAGATAGACTTTAAATGTGTATTATAAAACCACCTCAGTGTCACTTTTTACCACATCTGCAAAAAAAAAATTGGCGATAATTAAATTTTACGACGAAATTTCTCACGTCGGCTTCTTTAAAGGAGAACTCTAAAGAGCGGTAGTTAAAAAATCAATTAACGGTCGTTAAATGCTATTATCCGCTTAAAATAACTGCGTGATAATTTTGTAGTTAAGCGAGTGATTTTTAACTCGCTAGAAAAACACGAGAAATAATAATTTAACGGAAATGTTATACATACGTTTTAAAATAAAATACCTAGAAATGTTAAGTGATAAGTTACTAATTAATTACACATTAATATTATTTTATTTTATTTTTTTTATATATCTAATCATCATGATTTAACAGTTATCCTTATTGCGTCATGATGACCATTACACAAACAATGCAAATAAAAATTTAAAAATATAATTAAAAAGACAGCTACGGTGCACAGCTATAATAAATGAGCACCATTCCAGCTCCTCATAGCTATCGCAGAAACCCTATTTGGCAAGCCCGTTAAGAAGCTAAATGATTATTGCAATTGGAGCATTCTGAAGCGGTGAAGAGGTCTTTAAATATAATAAACTAGAAGGGTTCCCAATGCTGTGAAAGGTTTAAGACCCCTGCTCTTGAGATTTGCGATCATGCCTCTTATTCTTGACCGTTTCGGCTGAGTCTAGAATATTTTATGTCCCCGTTTTTCACCGCTAGCAATTCACCGCCAGCAATTAATCGCAAGCAGTTTCCCTCCGCGAAAATTGACCGCACTTTTTTAATATATTTTATTGCCAGGTTATACATATAAATTAAATAAATTTATTGGTCATTTTAAACGAAAAATAAGTTGCACTCAAATATAATTTATTTTCGATCAACCAAATATTTATATAAATTAATAATAATAAATAAGCGCATACCTTGAGATTGTAAAGCGATTTTTTATTTAAACAACCAATTTAGACAACCACACCGAGAGAGCGGCTAAAGCCGACTGCAGCGCGGGCGGGTTGGCTGGCCTGCAGTCGATACGCGTGCGCCATAAATTGCTTATCGGGAATTGAATTGCTCGCCGTTCATGCGGTTGACATTTTGAATCTGTCTATTTCTCTGGTCTTTCGGCCTTCATGTCGCACAATGGGAGCTGCCGGCTTCCCATAGCAATTGCCAGGCAAGTGTGAAATCTGATTTTTCAAGTGAAATATAAAAATTGTGGAATTTTTGAATAAAAAAAAAAAATATTTTGACTCATTATGGGGCAAAGTCACATAGAGAAAGAAATCGTGAGGATAATAAAGAAGTTTTTTTAAATGGTGGCTATTTAAAACATAAAAAATATCATAATTTCGTTAAAAACATATTGAGAAAAGAGTATAAAGAAAAAAAATATATTAGAAAAGAAAAATGTATATAAATTCGAGACAGCTTTGGCGAATCGCAGATGAGGATGTTGCCGAGACAAGTGCATCGCTTCTTAGACAAACCTACGAAAAGTGTTCACGCCTAAAAAGTGAAACGGTTAGATGACCACTCCGGCAATTGTCAATGGGTTAGTATAAACAGCAGTATTTTGCACCGGATAGATCGCATTGTCTATCGCGCATCTATTCCACACAAAGAGTAGTATTTTAATTACAATATGGGTGATTATGCGGAACAGATGTGCGTGTTGAGTGGTCCGTTAAATAATAACAAGTTTTCATTTCTTTGAAATGTTCTTGAACCTCTAAAATCCCCACAAAACAATAACATTCTTAATAACAATGGAAAATTATATATAAGTACTAGGATTGATATAATCAGCAATTGAAATTATAATATAAAAAACAAAGAAAATGACAATGAATATGAAAATGTTTATATACTTCACACATATCCTTTGTATACTTCGTGATTATGTATCTGAACATAATGGACGCATTAAGTCGTGTCTTCGTGACCTTCGAATTGAACCGATCATCGGACAAATGCCAAGGAGTGTTTACCGTAAGGAGCTGACGAAACCGTTTGGTGAAATGTCAGGAATGCGGAATGCAAATTTTCTTTTGTGTACGTGCACAACTTTACTGACAGATCTGATTCGTTTTGAAAGTGATTCTTGTGAGGTATTGAGGAAGTCGAGCTCGATAATGAACAAATGATTCCGGAGAATCTCTTTCATGATAGCCATAACTTAAGAGACAAGCTAAACTGACAATATATAATTGGATGGCTTTGTATATATTATATTATAGATAATGTGGTTTGATTAATTAATTAAAATCATTAGTTCAGATGTGTTTTGATTACAATTATCACAAAAAAACCACTTTCACTTGACTGGTTTGTAGTACTTGTATTTTTTAATCTAATACAACATATAATCATTTCTATGATAGAAGTAGATGTGTGATGATATTAATTTAAAAAAATATAATTTCCGTTTCCATATGTTAATATACTATATTTCCGTTTGTTTACTTTTTGCCGAAAAAATCTTGAGCGGTAAAAAAAGATCATGAATATGTCACCTGACGCGGCTAGGTCTAATTTAAAACGTTTAACGATTGACACATACATTTTATAAATATAAATCACATCCGTTTGCTCTTGAATTAGTGAAGTTTTTGGTTCGAATTATTAATTTTAAATTGATTAGGTTTTATATAAATATAGTAACATAAAATATACAACGACACTATATGTATATAAGATAAACATTGATGGAATGTACAGAGATATTTTTTATGAAAGTTAATCAACTATGCAAATTAATTAATAAATGTAATCGAATTAAATGTCCGGTTTTCAAGAAGCAACTTTCGATTAGAGTTTGTGTTATACTATGTATGTGAATAAGTATATAATGATTTTTTTCTAATTTCCTCAGCTCGGAAGACATTTTGCTAACATCTTAATTGGATGTTTTCAGACTTATCTCAACATCTGCGTACATTGCCGGCTCGTTGAAAGCTGACACTGTCGCGACCTTAACGTTTTCGCAGTCGATTTTCACAAACATTGTCGATTAAAAAAAAAACTCTATACCCATATAAACAGTATAATCTCGTCATCGTTGAATTAAGTCATAGTCGTTTGTGAAATTCGACACTTGGAAATTTCGCTCGATAGAAACACGTCGAAAGTAGTACGTGATGATGGGTGCAATGCGTCGTGACTGAAACGTTACATGTACGTACGTGTTTATTCATCTTTATGGATTTTGTAATGAATATTTTTGGCATATTTTGAGACTGTGTTAATCTTTGTATGAGATAATGTCGTCTAGAGTTATTCACTTGTATCCATTGTTAATAAAATAATGTTAGTTCTAGCCCATAGTACACAGATAAAAATATTTAAAATAAATATTGTTTGTAATATATTTATGCCTATTTTTTCTATCCTATAACATTTATTTCTCTCAAATGTATGTTTTTCAGAGTCTAGAATAGTTTATTTCATTTCATATTTTTTTTACAATTAAACCATAAATATAACTGTTAACAATAGACCCTTTTTATATATTGTAAAACATTAATTTCGATTCGATAATTAATTTAACAAACTTTGCTTCTTTCTATGTATCAGTTTTAGTGTATTATTTTGATTATACATTTTTTGTGTATTAAAATAATACAATGTATTATTTTTGAGCAACGTGACGCATTGGGGTAACCTTAATTTATTTGAAATAAATAAATTTGTATAATAAAAAAATTAAAACTAAGTATGCAAAAATAAAGAATGTCATTTAAAATATTGTGTGACCTTATTGGATTAAATATCTCAAGTCTTTTTATTTAATTAAGGATTTATCACTGAAATATATATAATATGAGAAATAAACGTATAAATAACTAGAAATGAAAATAAGTTTAGAAAATAAGAAAATCTTTATGAATAAGCAATAGAAGAAAAAAATTGTAAAAGGGAGTAATAAAAAATATTAAATACAGAGAAGGCAGTGTTTATTTAAATTTTAATTTAATATGCATATTATTTGGTTAAATAAATAAGCCATATATGCATTTGTATATTATGAAAGAGTGACCTTGCTCAACGATTGCGAGCGGGACTAGCGGGATGTAACAGGCTTTGAAGCATTAATCAGTACGCGACGAACATATTTAGTACAGGGCATGCTCTATTGCCTGCACTACACTCTCTGGAAGTTGTCCGAACCGAAGTTACAACTGAAGTCGGCCGAGACCTACTACACACTGCCCTAAATTTCATATGCCATCCGGACGGCTGCTTCTGTCACGTACAGCTGGCATATTTGCGCGCGATCGAAAAATGTGCCAAATAATAGCAATTGATCGCATTGTCATATTATTAAAATTACGCTACTGATAATTATAAAAGTTTGTGTGGGCACTCACCAATATAATATCAGTGAAAACTTTTCGGTCGTAAATATTCAATTTACGCAAAATCTTTGTCGGCTTTTGCAAAATGCCATAAGACATAAAAATAATACTTCAGAATACGAACAAACACCACATCTGTGACTATCCTAGAATTTGTCGCCATCGATTCTAAATAAGAATTCGTTATGGTGTGACATTTATTTAAAAAAGACATAAGGATATTTGAAACAATTTTTTTAACAAAATCAAGTAACACTAATTGTTTTTTAATTATTTAATTTTATATGAAAAAAAATATAATATTAATATCTATCAAAAATATAATTAATCCCTTTTGGTGTCCTAAAATATTCAAAGATGTCAGTAAGAGTCTGTTGAAGTCCCCGATAAGTATGTGGTATTATAACTTGACCACGTGACCACGATGCAGCGCTCGACATGCTTGTTGACCATAGGACGCCTACGCGCATACTGAAATTGAACCGAGTTACTCGTTCTATCTCAGTTTGCGAATAACCATATCATTATCTCTCTCACTGTCGTCACTTAAAACGAAAGGGGAAGTATCTCACCGCTCGCACTCGAAAGAGCAGCTTCGGTCCGTTTGCCGACAATGTTCGGAAGCGCTCGAAGCTGGCCAAGTCGACTGAATTACCCCCACTTTACCTCCCATTCTCGGTAACCTCGGACAATTTCCGAGAGATTTTAGAGTGGACAGAACCGAACTCGACCGAAGTAACCCACTATATTCTCCGTCCTTGACCAACCTTGGCCAACTTCCAGAGAGTGTAGTGCAGGCATAAGTGCCACAAAATACATCTAGAATTACACCTCCTCTTTTTACGATCTCAATAAACTTGGTTTGTAAAAATTAGGTCTACCAATGAATATAAAAAATAGTATAAGAATTACTTATTAACCTATAGCAAAGAAAAAGTGAGTAAAAAATATTTTTTTGAATAAAGGTAAATCTATAAATATTTACTAAAAACCTAGATGATTGACTGGTGTAAATTTTGCAGTCAATTAGACGTCCAAGATCTGATAAAAGTGTATTGTATAAAATGTATACTTTAAAGAAGGCATGTACAGAAAAGTGTAGATGTCATCAGTACAACAGTCGATTTAATGAGTTTTCACTGAGGAAGCTTGGATGAATAGAAGATAGCACTAAAATAAACTTTAAGCGGAATGGCCTAATTAGGATAATAAAACATCAGTTATGCACGTAAACGATAAAAAAATGATTGCAAGTATTCCTTTTCTAATTTGAACAGGTAACTACAAATTTCATTGTTGCTAGATTAATACAAATTATGTTAAAACTACTAGATTGATATATAAAAAATAGAAACATAGATTTAAATTATACCACAAATTAAGAGTATGATCTCCTCCTTTTTCATTGATCGTATATAATCCAGAAAGAAAACAACCTGAACTCGAATCCAGCGGAGCTCACGCCCAATCGACACCGCTTAAGACAAAATGTAAGACTATTTTTTAATTAAAAAAATTATAAACCTATTATTACAATACCTATACATAGTAATAAATATACCCTGTTTAATTGCTATATAATGTAAATAATATTTAATTTAATTTCTTAACACACAGTTGCATTTTTGTTAAGAAATAATATTCGTGTGAAAATCGTTTGTGATTTTAATATCTTACCACGCATCGCTTGGATCGTAACATTTTTAATAAAAAATATCTTTATACATATTTCGTGCCATTTTCTTTAATATTAATTAGCAATTTTCGCTAAAAAAATCTCGCTTCAAGGTTCCAATATATTGTGCCATGTTCCATCATATATCTAGTAATATATTTTATAGTTAAATGCTACTACATAAGTAAGTATTTCTATCTTAAAATTAACCCAATTATATTTTCACGACTTCTCACTTTAAAACTCGGTCACAATACTCATTAAAATTTTTACACCTGCCACGAATCAACAATTAAATCATACCACATACCACGCATCGCATATATTGTGGTACGTACAATGTGGCAATCCGAATCTTGGCAGATATGTGGTGACCCGAGGGCCTGGGTGCGGATCACGAGTCCACTCTCTACGTTTAGACTGTTTGACCATTTCCCCTAGCGTTCATGCCATTTCGCAACACATCCATGAAGTGTAGCACATTTCCTAGTTTGCCTGTCCAATGATGCAATGTGTATACTCCCATTTCTGAAACTCTCTTTGGCTGCAGCCAAAGTCGTGACGTAACGTTTTAATATATTATAATCATCTGGGAGGAGATTGGGATCGAGCGCTTTGCGGAATTGGAAAACGCAAGATAATGATCCGTTTTAGAGCACAATTCCTTGATGTGGGGGAAAGAGTTAGTAATCAGCGTAAGGAGTTATAGTGACAGCGTGACTTAACCGATTATTCACGGACTGGTTTATAGATTATATTATATTATATAAACAATGGGTAATTAAATCATATAGGATTTTTTTATTGATTCGTATCCATAATTGTTAGTGATTTATATGGTTAGTTAACATCGTTTTGTTACACGAGATATTGTTTCAATGTAGGCGATAAATTAAAGCAGAGCAATAAATATTGTCTTTTTTGGCGCTTATATTAGTGATTTATTATTGAACTCGAATTATAGGGCATAAATTAAATAGCAATATAAAAATAAATCTCACATAAAAATTTCTAAAATATACATGCGCTAAATAAGATGTAATTGTCTTAATGGAAAACTGGTTTTAGAGTAACACTGATTTGTAGACAATTATTTACATACTCAATTATATGAACAATTAATTGTATTGGAATTTTATTACGTCAAAACAACTATTTTAATTTTCAGAAGTAAAATATCTTTGCTTTGATTTACACAAAAAAAATATTAGAATATATTCTAGTTACAACATCTAGAACAAATAGTTTCAACCCAATAATTTAATAAAAAAATAATCAAGAATAAACTAACACGATTAACATAATAAAGTGACATCCAAAACTTTACATTATTATTATTGCAAAACTCATTCAATTTAACAATTTCAAAGTATAACCATTCATACAATAGTAGAGTCTCCAATTACTCGAACCATCAACTACTCGAGTATCGAATATTAAAATTTTAAAATACTCGAGTACTCGAGTACTTTCGAGTATTTACCAAATGTACCAAAATAGCTATTATTCAAATTCGTGCACATATAAATAAATAAATAAAATACTTAGTATGTTAATTTTTACAATTATTTTAACTTCACGAACATACTTTTTAAAAACAATAATGCAAAAAGTGTCTCGAATTTATTATTACTGCTAACCTTTGGTTTTATTATTCCCGTTATGGAAAAAACCCTTTCCGTTGCTGTTGATGTTGGTCTTATTGTCATTAACGCGTTGGATAATGCTTCTAATTTATATCTGTTCGCTTTTTATAGATATAAAATTTTTTGAACTCTCTTTTTATGTTCTCTTCTTTCATTCCCTTCTCTGCTTTTTTCTTATTTCCTTCGACTATTGACAAAATAGCATTTTGTAATTCTTCTTGAATAGATTTTTTTTCTTAAACATATACAATATTCTACTCCTTCTGATTAATGCGAAGAATTTAAATCTATATCCTTCGAAGATGTATTTGGGTGAATCCCTTTCACTCTAGATCTAAACGGTTCGCAAAGAACTGACTTTACTTTAAATGCCTTTAAAACACACAATTGTTTTGATTTATATTTTAAGCTGAGGGATCAGTATAAACAATTGACAACACTTTACGCTACAACTGCATAGTCATAAAACCTAAACATTTTTTTGTTGATATTTCATATTGTTCATTGCCATAAATTAGATAAGTCGGGACTGTCGAACAGAAAACACAAAAGAAATTTCTCCGTCGTACCCACTAACATAGCCGACGATCGGAACTATGCAACTATGGAACTATGAAAAAATTATACCTGATAGTAACCGCTCTAACTCGGAACTTCGGGCATAAACGCCAAATAAAAGCAAGACGTTAACCTTTACCGGACCGAGTTAAAGTTATTTTTGTTTCTGAAATATTTAAAAAAAAATTAATTTCGAGTATTAATCGAGTAATTTTCAAAATACTCGATTATCAAGTACTTGAAAAATAGACAAAAATACTCGAGTATCGAGTACTCGATTACTCGAATTGGAGACTCTATACAATAGTAAATAACTGTATTTTTTATTTATTCTATGAAGGGTGTTAGGCTTTTTATTATTTTTTTATTTTCTATATTTATTTTAAGTCAGTATTTTGTGCTCATATGCATTAAAGTATTTAAAAAATATTTAGGTCTCCTCTTTTCTATAAGCTCTAACTAAAATACATGAGAAATTTGTGATTTGGCGAAGGTACTGTTAGTCAAAGAACTATAAATTTTGATTAAAAAAAATTAAGATTAAAAACACTATTTAAGCAAATCCACAAACAAATGTTTAGACACTCGCAGCAGATTATTAAATTTCTCTGTGAAAGGAAAGGTTAAAAATGGATTAATGGGTACCGCAGGAATTAACCGAAAGTTAAAAATAGCTTTTTAAAGTATAATAAAAGCAATAGAAAAGCAAATAATAATTACTTGCGATGAGAAATTAATTCTCTATGACAATCGGCAGAGATCAGGACAATATTTATACAGAAAAAAAGCTTCTGAACCAAATTCGCACACAAAGAAATTATTAAACGTTTTTGATCCATATGAGATTGAAACCAAAGTCTTTCCAGGTATTAGTCACCCACTTATACCATATTCCATATTGTATATCGTGCTGATAGTATAATACATACATAAATACTTTTTTCATTGATTTTTAACATCGTTTTTTACATAAAACAGGTTAAATTAAAAAATCGAGCTTTCCACAACAAATGTTTTGTCAATATATTATTTTTGATACGCAAAAAGCATTAAAAATTTAATAAATAAGAATCGGTAATTTTTGTAAGTATCTAGAAAATCAAAAATGGACAATATTATAAACTTAGTAATAAACACAATAAAATTTCATAAAAGCAAAGGGCACAAAAATCACCGTACTACATATTTAGAAACCAGCTGTTGTGTTGTGGTTTAATCTTGTAAAATTACATAAACGTAGCTATGATTTAAGTTATAAAATAAAGTGTTTTATGCAAATAAAAGTGAAACATGATCTGAATTTTAATGGATATCATTGTTACCGTAAAATAACTAAATACGTGAAAAGGTGAAATTCAACTAATATATAATATGTTTCAACATTAATGTCATTGAAATTGTGGGAATCCCAGATTAAAAATAATAATATTTTAACACACTTTAAAATACCGTCTGCACCAAGTCACAATTGCGAGAAACTGCGTTATTAATTGTAATTTTTTTACGTGACTGAGAATAGATTTGAAGATTGTAAAAAACATATGTATGTACCAGTTCCTTATGAGGTTGAAAAACTTACATAGCTATGTAATTAATCTAAATGTTTTAATTCTACAGATTCTAAACACTAGCAGTTTTTGTATAAAACAATGTAATGTCAAAGTTTGTCAGTTTGGCAAGTCAGTCTCCATCAAGAGCGCATTACAGTTTCACGACACGATTTCTCTATATATGTACGTATATATAGTAATCCGCGTATGTGGCGTATGAAGTATTGTGTAAGTCGAGAAGGTAACGTCTGCGGCCTTCCAAATGATTCTCCGCATTTTTGTCTAATGATGATTTAGCACTTCCATGCCTCTCAGCCTCTGGGCTAACGGTCGCATAATTACATTTTCACTATATTTTTCAAACATTACTGTAAGTGTAACTCACCGAAAATTGAAATTCTAAAATTAACTGTATTGTTGGTTTAACTAAGGTCGGACAATGTAATAATAATCTGAATGTTGTAATTTTAGTTGTGAATTGTAAAAATCCAAAATCAGTATATACATCTCAAAAAATACAGTTGTTGTATTTCAGGTATAAGCTCCATTAGCCCTTTTTATACATACAATAAATAAAAGGAGCGGAACATTGCCTTCAAAAAAGCGCCCAATAAACATTATTATTCAAAGGGACAGATTGTAGTTTTTTTGACGGTGCTCCTTTTGTGTCAAAATTTTTTTGCAAATTATTGTTGATTTTATTGCATTATTAAAAAATATTAGATATGAGAGAAAAAATTCAACGAATGTAATTATTAGCAGTAAATTGAGGTATTCTATCTGAATTTTCAGATTGAATACCTAAGAAAGAAACAAGGAAATAACAAAAAATCAACAACTGCACCATCTGAATTATATAAATTTAATGTTTTTATAGATTGTATTATCGGCAAATTTTACAACTAGATTTAATGCAGCAAAATAAATAAATATGTCTCGAATCTATCCCGAAAATATTTTTTAAAATATGTTATTTCAGTAAAGTCATATCGAAATACATTTTCACCAGTAGATATATATTTATACTAGTGAAAAAATGATATGTTTTCAACTTTTATATATATAGTAATATATATTTACATACATATCATTAATTATTTACATCCGATGTATAAATGTTACAGTGAATGTGTATTTTCTTGGGAAAGTTATACAATATTTTTATTAGTTAAGAATAAATACATTTCTACTAGCGAAAATATAATTTAGCAGAATATGCTGCTCTTAAATATCTATGAAACGCAATTTGACAGTTGCGAAACGTCCATTTGCTGTTCAAATCCAAACCTAACCTAATGAAAGTTCTAAAACTAATTATAGTTTTAAATTACAAAATACAAACTAAGGCAACTCATCTCTCAGGGCAAAATAAGCGGAAGAAGAAGTACAGACAGACATCGCATCTCACATTTCGCTCTACATTTTGTCTGCATTTCGATATTACACTATGTTTTAAAAATATAATAGCTATCCTTACCGATATTACTATGGACTTCAATATAAGAGGACTGATCAAAGTATATACAAACCGAATTTTGGGCAATAGGAGAGCGCAAAAACAATTATCACTTCTCAGAAGGCAAAAATTCACGTCAAAAGCAATAAAATCGTGTCGGCGCCGTCGCAGTGGGAACGCTCGGTAACGAGCGTTCCCACTGCGACGGCGACGGCACGATTTTATTGCTTTTGACGTGGATTTTTGACTTCTGAGAAGGGATAATTGTTTTTTGCGCTCTCCTATTGGTCAAAATTTGGTTTAAATGTGCTTTATTCGATTCTAAATCGTAATATTGATATAAACGCTTGATAATTAAGCGTTTTCACTGCAATGGCACGATTGCTTTTGGCCTGGACTGGAAATTCACGATATGGCAACACTGAGCAGCAAAGAAAATACGACAAATTATCAAGTGAATATTATGAGTAGATATTTTTAATAATTTTTACTGCCTAATTAAAATATTTCTCATAAAATATGATTTCAGAAAATATGTCGCAACGGTGGCTATAATAAATAAAATGCCTTTTTTGTCATGAGGCCCGGAATCATTGTTTTTCCAGGGTCCGTGTATGCTCTCGACGACCATAGGAATAATGAAATATGGCAAACCGATAACTGATGGTCAAAATTTAAAATGTTCTGAAGAAATATTTATAGATTTTGACAATTAAACTTAGATATTGAATAAAATCAAGGAAATACCATTATCTTTCAGAGCAGTGAAACGCTGTATCGAAGCTATGTCTAAAGATATTAGCGAACAAAAACATAGTGATTTTTTATATAGTGACATAATTAGTATAGTAATTGATGAAAGCAACAATATCATGACATTGAAATACTTGCTATTTTTGCATGCCATTGAAAATTTAGTTCTGTAACTTTAATTAAAATTTAATTAAGTATGTGCCTTAACACCTATTCTATTATATTAAATATGCTCCTGGAATTTTCTGAAGACTGAAAAATAATTTAGATTTGAAGAAAATATATTTTCTGTAACAACAAATGACGCTCCATCTATGTTAGGGAAAACGTTATCATTTCATTGTATAACACATCAAGAAAATTTATGTACGAAAGCATCTTCAAAGCTGTTAAATGAAGTGATGAATGTTGTTATTAAAATGCTCAATATTATCGTAGGACGTTCAGCTTTACGTCATAGGGAGTTTATGTATTTTTTTGGAGAAAATTGAGTCGGATTAATGCATGCAGACATTCGCTGTTGATGCAGTAGCAAAGTTATAAATAGGTTTTTAACCTGTATAGAAACAATTCAAATATTTTAAATTGAAATTAAAGAAAACTTTCCTCAATTGGAAGAGAAACCATGGTTACTTAAATTGAAATTTTTAACTGATATTACAAACCACTTCAATCGTTTAAATTTACAGCCTCAGGGTAAACAACACAACCTTCTAAAATTATTTGAAGATTGAAAAGGTTTAGTTTGAAATTATCTGTATTTGGAAATTACATCAAAATTAAATATTTTCCATCAATAAAAACACACGAAGGTATTGATTATGTAGATATGAATAAAATTGTATAATATATCAGCGCCACAAAAACAGAATTTGACGCGAGATTTGAGGATATAAATTCAATGATTTTTAGTTTTATAATAAAACCGAATCAGATGGATCTAAGTGAGCTTGAGCTTAAATATTTCTTGGGATAAATAATATATTATTAAAATACATTGAATTCATGTTTAAAAAAATTACATTTCATAATTATCAGAATTTAGTTTAACATATTCTTGTGATCAAGCATTTTCTCAAATGAAATGTGTCCAGTATATTAACATTACAAAATCTTGATTTATGTGTTCAACTTAAGTCCACTACATATTTGCCAAATATTGATAAACTTAAAAAAAAAATCAAAACCATGGAAGCTCTGATAAAAATATGAAATATATGTTTTTAATTAGTTTAGTTATAATTAATATAACATAGTGATATATGATGTATCATTATTTTATATGACTAACTTGATGTATTTTTTTAGAATACATTTAAAAAAGAATATATATGTATATATGTTTTTCATAAAATAAATGTTTAAAACACATACATATGCAAATATTATTTTATAAAAATAAAATTTTGATTTAAACTTTTACCCACTAGCAAAAAAATAAATACTGCTGAATATACACGCAGTACAAAAAGAATTTGCACTGTACAATAAACTATTTTACCCCACTCCCAAAAAAAATCACAGATGTATTAAAAAGAATTATCCTTTTTAAAAAAAAGTTTGCGGTCATATTGACAAAGTGCAATGGGAACAGTGTTCATAGGAATTTTCGATGACTCATGGTGGGCGTTCGGACATCAAAAGTCACTTAAACTTTATTTATTTAAATTCAATTACAACCATCGTATTATCGGATTTTGTGGATATAACTGCGATACAAATTTTATGGGTGTGAATCAGAAAGAAGAAAACAATATTTACAGTCAATAGAATAAAGAACAGAAAAAAATAATGTGGGTATTGTTTGCGGTGCTCGCATCATTCACAGCTGTATTTAAACTGCAATTTAATGGTTAAAATTAATAAATATTTCTGTATTAAAACGATTCGAGTCACACAACTAAAAGCATACTTTAAATAATTTTTATGTAAATGTAGAGTATAAAAAATTTTCAACACGGCAACACCCGTTTTTTTCGATACTTCCTGTTATTGACAGAATACTTGAAATCATTGAAGGACTGATAGTCCAGTCAAATAAGGCGAAATAAAGGCTAAACCTCGGAATGAAAGATAACAAGCTGAAATTTTGCACAGACTTTTGTATTGATGTTTTAAGGACAGGGTGAAAAGTTTCATAAAATATCGTGTCTGCTAATCAAGATATCAAAGGTCAAAGGTCACAAAATTTGTTTTTTTGCAAATATCTCGCATTTTATGCGTCGCACGTCATTAGATGCTTTACAAAACTTGTAAAGCATCAAATTTTCTACAAGTTTGGTTAAAATATTTGTTTTGTATCCTTAACCGTTTTTGAGATATAGCGCGAAGAGTGGGAGGCGTACATCCGTTTATAGAATCCAGCGAGTATTTCTACCTGCTTAACTTGGTATAAGCTTTGAAAAAGTAAGCAATCGTGAAAAAAGTGGTCTCGGCAAGTCGTTTGAACCATACTTTTATTACTTTTTTTATTGTATTATTAGGAATTATGAATGAAATATTGCTCGACTAGAAATTTGTGCGAAAAAATTGAAAGAGTTGAGAGATGTCCTTACGGAGTATGTACCAGATGATAAGAAGATCATTTCCAAATTAAGAGAAAAATATTTAACTGATATTATAATTATAACGAAGATTGGATCATTCCCTACTTTTTCTTTTCGCGATGCTCAAGCTTAAGTTTTATCCATAGCTTGGTATGAAAATAAAAAAGGCAATTCGGAAGAAGAACACTTGCGCGTAGTGGAAGTTGCTGCGGCGATTATTAGAGAAGATATTCGATCTTCTGTTGTTGAGACCAAGTCCTATCCGCCCCCGAGTAAAATATTAATGAAGAAATTCCGAAAACTTTATTACATTTTCTGCAAGAAGTTATTATAAAGACCAGAAAAGGAAAGACGGGGCATTTTAAAACGAAATACACAGCTATAAGTCATGCTATAATGACTTCCTTATGAAAACGGTCCTTTTCTTCGCAGTTATTAATAGGCCTATCTGTATTTCTTCATAGAAGAAATACAGATAGGCCAAACATCCATAAAGACTTTTGGATGTTTTGTCAAGTTTAGGTTTTTTCTCTTCATATAGTGATACTGTAAAATGTTAAATTTCAGCTGTTTATCACCCACAGCCTCGTAATCAACCATCAGAGTCAAGTGCCTTAGTACAGTATGCAGCGGATAATGCAGAAACATATTTATACTCTTGATGGCTATAATACTGTTCATATAATGGGAATGATAAAAATAATAACTTCAAAATCTGAAGTTATATCCGATGACCGCATAAAGAAATTTACAACAAAACTAAGTGCAAAGGAGTTAGCAGCACTATCACATATACCCCTTCTAGTGTATGAAAATCATGTCGTACCCGGATTGAGCAAGAGATTCAAGTTCGAAATTTTAATGATGTAGAAGAACTAACCGAACAAATATTTAATGTAATTGATTTGTTGTTGGATGTACGGAAAGTGGAAAAATATCTCACCGTTGCCAGGGTGGAATGGATTTATTGAACAACTTACAAAAACAATGAGAACTTTGTAACTTCTCGGATTCTGTTTCTCACTTTTATTCATCATCCTGCGAGTAATATGGACACAATTTACAACACATTACAGTGTACTACAAACACTGCCAAGAAACATGAACAAAGAACATGCTTAATAACTTTTGATCAGCCGTTGTACATAAAAGCACATGAAATCGTAGCAGCTTCAGATGCTAACTCAGACTTGTCCAGAGTAGTTGTGAAACTAGGAGGCTTTCATATGCTTATGTCTTTTATTGGATGCATAGGGTATATAATGAATGGAAGCTGAATCAAGGAAGCTCTCAGTACAATTTATGCTTCGAATTCTGTCGACAAAATGCTGGATGGTCACGCTTTTGCAAGAAGTATCAGAGGCCAAACGCTATTAATTTTTGCATTATCGATGATGATTTTTGAAGATATGGAGATTGAAAGTTATAATGCTTTAGATGGGTTCATTCAGCAGATAACAATTTGCGACGTTTCCTATGAAACTGTGGAAAAATGTGCAGGTAGCTCTGGCTCCGTAGTTCACATAGCGTTATCCTATAAACGGATGCGCGCTTCCCACTCCCCGCGCTATATCTCGAAAACCATTAACCATACGAAGAAATAATTTATAACAAACTTGTAGAAAATTTTATTTTCTATAAGTTTTGTAAAACATCTAATGACATGCAACGCAAAGGAGGCGAGATATTTGCAAAAAAAAAACGATTTTTATGACCTTTGACCTTTAATATCTTGATTAGCAGACACGATATCTTATGAGACTTTTCACCCTATCTTTAGAACGCCAAAACAAAGGTCTGTGCAAAATTTCAGCTTGTTATCTTTCATTCCGAGGTTAAACCCTTATTTGACTGGACTATCAGATCATATTGTATTACACAAGAGCACTGTTCACTGAAAATAAAACAGTTCTTTGAAAATGGTTGTGGTAAAATATATCTGTGGTTTGTGGAAAGGCAACCCACATTGCTTAACAAATAAATTTTAAATATGGAAAGTACAAAAGTTCGTGCAAACTGATATTGCCAGTGTAATTTGAAAATTTAAAACAAATCTTGAGGAAAGGCGTGATACTAAATTTGCACATCAAAAGCTTTTTAAATTACTGGAAAATAAATACAGTATTATTAATAATAAAACTCTACAAGAAATTCCAAAATTTTATGCCCGATGTATTTCTTACATTGAGCTATGGAATCATACATATGTAGTTTTGTACACTGAATTTTGTAAACTGGTACATGAAAAATACAAGACTACAAAATTGTCCCTACTTTGGTATCTGTTCCAGTACTTAGGCCCTACGAGCTCAACCCTATGGGCGGGCACCCAGCTTGTGACGGCCGGATGAGCGGGACCCGAGCGCACGGGGAGACGTGCTCTCTTTGGTTCGCCTGCATTGCTTTATACTGCATGTATTGCGTATCATCCTTGTCACAACACCACCCCCCTGATCTTCGAGGGATGTATATGTTACCTCAGTCGCAGCATTGGCTCTCGGTTCCTCTCAGGGCCGAGCCCTTTGGCCTTATTTGCGTTACTCTGCAATGCTTTTTTCGTCATTAGTAGTGCCTCGCGCCCTACCTCGGATGGCCAGCCCGTGAGATCACCTCCCGTGTGGTCGACTGGCGCCAAAAGTGCCTACGTACTGCTCACATTGTTCAATAAAAAGTATGAAAAGCAAAGAATTTTCCGAATTGGTAACTTTAGTTTTAGGAACTGTATTGATTTTTCGAGTAACCGTACTCGGTGGTCTTAGCTAGGCTACAGGTGAAGTAATAGTCATAAAGCAAACTTAATGCCACCTCTTTGTCTGGTATTATAAACCTTTCAATTTGTTTCAATGAGCGTTGCTTTAACGGCCGGAGATTACGGAAGCCTCGAGCTTTGCGGCCCAGACTCAAAAGCGAGGCATTAAAGCGATTTTTCATTGTCAATTTGCAAGGCGGGACTATGATTTCGCATTGATTTGTGTTATTTGTCTTTGGAGCGATGCGAAATGGACGCAAGAGTGAAATTATGGATTTTCGCTGCGAGAGCGTACGAAATGGACATCATTTAATATGGCTTAATTGAAGGTGAATCAAAACATAATGCTTAGATTAAAGTTTCCAGTCCGGATGTTTGTTATACAGGTGGCTTACACGCAAAAAATCTCAACGGTGTTTTAAATGATTATACCTGATGAACATTTAATGCTGCAAAAAAAAACAATAAAACAATCTTGTGTTACAAATTATATTATTAATAATATCAACTCATAACTGAAACAATTCTGGCACTTTGTCCAATGACACCTCAACACCGTCTGATGTTCGCCAAGCAGACCGCTAATGGACTCTCATCAACTTTTCACCACCACTGCCATAGACTAAACAATATACGACTCGAGCCACGAATTGATATTAATTCGTGACCGTTACACGGTCATCTCAGGCGTCCGGAAGCTGGTGTTTAGCGCTCTTCAGATTCGTATCGCACAATAACGTTAAATAATGTTAAGCGGTCGATATGTGAGAATCCACCGCGGGTGATGAACATGACTATTTTTTTTACTGACCACCGTCGCACGGTAGCGCTCTTTGGCATTTTGGACATGGTGTAAAACGTGAGAATCCGCCGGTTAACGACATCTGACCGCTCATGGGGTTTGCGATGATACGTATTTAAATTGGAGATAGATTTCGGATGTAAGATACTGTTTTTGGATCACTAATACAAATGAGATTAAACATTTAAATAACTTAAATGTACAATATAAATTTTAATCCGTACAAAAAAATATTGTTTCCATATGTTTTTTTCTAAATTTTCTAAATCATATTTTTGAAGAACTTTAACACTATCAGTGTCAAAATGTCTGCTTTGGATTGAGAATTTTTATGTAACCAAAATTATGTAACACAGAAGACTTCCTATCACTCTTTCTACAATCACGCCCCTCAAAACTTTTTTGTTATCACTCAGAAAAAAAATAAAATGTTCTATCAATTATTTTATTCACATTATATAACAAATTTGCACTTATTACAGATGCAGTTATGGCAACCGATCGCCAAATAAAATATATGACGTTTCTTAGATTTTTAAATTTTTTTGAGAGTATATTTTCAGTGGCTAATATTCGAAAAACCCGAGTTCAAATCCCATATGAAATTTTTGCCAGGCAACAGTGATATGAAGAGTTTGATAGTAAGTCAATACCGCAGCAAGGTGTCATTTGCCAACTATCCGTCCTTAGCCAGGTGACCCCATTGAATACTCCACCGACATCGATCTTTCAACATTTAGCCGCTCAAACCCCATTTAAGGCATCTGATGCTATCTGAGACTGCTAAGACTTTCACGCTGCATCTATAGAGTGAGATCTATAGATTAAAGGATCATGCTGCATCTATAGATTAAAGGATCAGCCAGAAGTGACCTTACATTTGCTTCGTTCTGATTTTTAAAAATCTATTTTTAAATTTAAACGTTGAATAATATAAATTAGAAGATATCTCACGTGCGCGTACGAGAAATATGCGGTTGATCCTAGTGCATTTTTTATTGCTACCGCGTTAATGCGTAAATTTGCGCACTACATTAGGATTTTCAATAATAAAACTCAGCTAAATATTTTCAGAAGAAAACATTTTATATTATTCAGAGTTAAATGTGAAACTTAGATGTTTCATGATAAAACAAAATATTGTATTGAACTAAAAATATTTTAAGTCCGTAATAAAATAAAAATTATTTTTAAGGTTGAAAAAAATATTTTGAATAAAATTTTAAATTTGTTTTTTTTGTGTTTTACAATTTAATTTAAAATTGATTTTTGAATTGAAAATTTGGTTGACAATGTTTTTTCAAGCAAAATTTTTAAAATTTTCTAAAAAATATAACTTTAAATTTCCAACGTTCGCCAAAATTATATATTTTTTTTATAAATATATTTTTTTTTTAACTTAATGATTTTTTTACATATTTTAATAAGAGTTTTACAGTTTGAATCGATAAAATTTATTGCGTAGTTCGTTCTCAAGCGCGCCAAAACCGGGACTTTCCCTTAATATCAAATTTGCTTATATATGGCAACTCTTCTGTCATCTGTCAAGCGCACGCCGCGAATTATGGTGCAATTAAATAAACAGCGAAATATATTACCTATAATCACAGCATTTTTCTTCCAAAGTGTTAATTAAAGATATTCAAAATGCTGTAGTACTTGAAATTATAGACAATATTATGAGTGTGCCAGTAAGTGTTCGGTTATATAAATAATATATCACGGATATTCTAACAAAATTACCATTGACTTTCTAGGAACAAATATTAAAAGACAAACAGCAGTGATTTGGCAATTAAAGATATATAATACATGCCAAAGTTAATTACAATGGTAGTAATAATGAAAAATCTCATATTAGTGTAAACAAAAAGTTACATTTTAGCCACTATATAGTATCGTTTATAGTTAATTTTCAGAAGCAATGAAAGATCTAATAACATTTACGTATGGCAAACAATTCAATTATGACGTACAACTTATCAGTTCAAGAAGTGATGCCAATCTACGGTAACGTCCGTTAATTTTGTTCTTCTATTGTCGCTTAAATTTTATTTATGGATTATATTAGTAGTAATAACGTGTTCAATGTTTAACTATTGATAAAGGTTTTACTGTTAATTATTTTTCAGAAGCAATGATAGAACAATTTGATGATCTATATGGCGATAACGTAGAATTGATATATGTATATAAACAAAAAGTCTATCATCTCGTTGTCAGCAAGTATTCTTTTTTTATAAAGAACATACTACATAAGTTTGATGTAGCTGAATATCCTGAATTTGCCTGTTCCAAAAGAGAAATGATTGCACAGAAGAAAAATTGATAAAAATCCATGACGTAGATACATATTTTGCTACATCGGAATTAAAAATAAGCCACTCCTAGATATTTTGGCTATCGATTATTCCAGGTATGAAATCACATATTTATAATCATTGTAAAATGTCGTTTATTAGATAACATCCAAGAAACTACAAATTTATAAGCTATCCATTGGATGATATATATAGCGTTTCTACTGCAACGGCACCAATTTGATCGACACTAACTTTCAATCCTCATACATACTAAGGATATATTATACGTTCACGTTAAAAATGTACCTGGTTTATTTGCAATTCGAGTAATTATATTCAGTCAAATCTAATGAATATGTGCATTAAATCAGAAGCAATAATAATTTGTATGTATTGTAAAAGGAAAAACTCACTTTTTGTCCTCGGAGCCCGTCGACGGGAATTCAAAATTTGAAGGTTCCATTACGGAGATTGTTTTATGATTGTTTATCTAGTTTAATCAATGTATTCTTATAATCCTTATACACATATATATATTTCATTTTCATAGTTATAACATACCTAGTTAATTTGCAATCCGATTATTTATATTCAGTCAAATCAATCAACGCACATGACAAATTAATGAAAATTATTTTTTCATAACAAAATTATTGAAACTGTTGTCATGTTGATGTCAGCCATCTTGTTTTATATTTGAATGCTTATTTTTCATTGGTCGACAACAAAAGAATTCATTACCGAGGCTCTGAAATCATCGAGCCAACTCTATTTTTATTTTTATTAATTATTATTAAATATATTTCCTTTGTAACCTTTATAACTGTTTATAAAAATATATTTAAGAGCGACATTTTTGTACTCTAGAATCCATTTTAAATAGTATTCAATTAAAATTAACTGTTATTTGTCAGATATTCATTTTGAATCAATTTTTCCAAGATTTTCTCAATTCAAATTGTAAGTAAAATTCTTTACCTGTATAGAAAAAAATATAGAAGTTAATTTTTTATTAGGTAACCAATGCATCGACCTTGAGATACTCTTCACCTTGCGAGAGACCTATTAATCCAGCATCACCGCTGACCTTGAACTGCAGCCAAGTTCTGCCACCAAGTTTCCTGTTCCACATCAGCCTCACAATAGCTCGTCGCGCCGATTGATGTTGCTATTAGTCTGAGAAGAGTCGACAAGAAAAATGCGACCTCCGTTGAGGAGATCCTGAAGATCTGGTTTCCAGAGGAATGTTCAAGGCATAACGAGCGTTTCTCATCAACACACACATAGGTACACATGACAATTATTGGACGTTAACATCCTTGAATCTGATGGTTCAATAATGGAGTATTTTAGATATTTATTGATCTTTGATTGTCGGACGTGAAGTCTGCGCTTTATGACTTTATGCAATTTTTAGAATTGCAATCAGTAATCTATTCGTTCAGTATCCGACGGAAGATGATTGAGTTGGAGGTGATAAAATTTTATTGCAAGCTGCGATGCAATTTTTATCTACATATATTTCATTATTTTTTTAAATGTATAAAAGGAATAGGTTATAATTAATAGATCATTGCAAAGTCAGAACTAGAGTTTTAGTTTTCTTTTCACAATTTAAGAAAAAAGAGAACATACATAGATCGTAAACATATGCACCAAAAACCTTGAACATGGCTTTATTCATGTTTGATATCTAATAACTCACATCGTAAATTTAGTTTGGCAGGGTTCCATTAAACATCACTGTACAAAATTACATTTCTTGTTAATTTCCTTTTAGATTAAATCATACACAGAACTTTATTTCTAGAATTGCTTATAAAGTATCATATAAACATATTTTAGTAACACAGAAAAGGAATGAAGTATGAGTACAATCGATCTAGTGTACTTTATATCATTTAATTATTTACAATCTCGATGACATCACAAAATATGACTCTCAATGAGGCAAAACCTTCATGCGGTCTAAGTAAATCGTTCATCATCCCAATATGGCTTCGCGGAATGTTCTTAATCGTTGCAATAATTTCACAAAGTGTGCAATAAATCTCCCACAGCTCGGGCACGTATTATTGCGCCTTATTAACGTAGATAAAAAACTATCCAATTTCAGATACGTAATGCCGGAATAGGGCGAGACCGGTAGGAGTTAAATTTCGCATTGTGTCTCTGATAGACAGTGGCCAGTTTTGAAACGATCCCAACATGGCCAAAGTCTGGTCGTAAAGTATAGCTCTGCGCTTATAACGACGTGTATGAAAAAGGAGCTAGGAATGAGGCTGCGAGCAGATGAAAAAGGACTTGATGTGTATATGGGAATATGACGTGATGACGCTCTTCCATGTTTCATGATTACGAATAGAAGTTCTGAACTGCAAAGCGTGTGTTGGCTGTCATCTCTCGGTGAGTGTCTTGTAAAAAAGGAATACCTACTCATTGTACTTCCTAGTTTGTGTAGAGTTGTAGACAGATGCGTGAGACTATGATAAATTGCGCGCGGGTGTGTGAAGGAGAATATCAGAATAAGAGATGACGAAACGATGACTATGGACCAAAATGCGAAATTTTGAAATAGCGATCAGAGTCGGCAATCTCTGAAATATTTTTTAAAATCATGAATATTTACAGCTGTGGCCAATTGAAAATTGACATGGCGGTTCTTATACGTATTTTGATTATTTTATCAACTTTGATGCATTTTTTACATGTTTTTGAATTTATAATAGATAAATATAATTGTTAACTTTGTTTACGTTAATACAGTTAATAAAAAATACGGGTGTTAATACTGTTAAAAAAATACGGGTGTTGTAAAAGTAGGAATGTATAATTGCGTCAAATCTGGGAAGGGTGTATTTTTTTCGTTGTCCCAGCATATGCATAATGGCGAGCCTACAACTCGACACGTGCGCGCGACCTTTTTTTTTTGTTTTATTCATAGAAACAATATTGACGACATTTAAAAATTAGAAGCTTGTAAATAAAACACTTAATAAAATTATTTATTATCACACACCTTAATAAAATTATTTTGACGTAATTTCACCTTTATTTTTAATAAAGATTTTTAATTATTTTAAGATCGACTTCCTCTTCCCACACTTCCATGATATGTTTTTTCAGCTCGACTAAATTTTTTGATCGTTTTTTTCTTAATTTTTGTTTTATAATTGCCTATAAATTTTCAATCGGGTTCAGGTCGGGGCTGTTTCCTGGCCATGTTAATGATGTGATTCCCAATATCTCTTTGAATTTTTTAATATATAGGTAGAGGATTAATTTAGTGAAAGTTTGAATGTAAAAACTATAATTGGACTCACAGAACGAGCTCGATGTCTTGCAAAATGGGTTGAGCAGTATGTTGGGAAAGTACTTCAAGAGTTGGAATAAAGTCGTTTTTTAAAACCAATTTATAAATTTTTGCATTCATGGTGCCCTGGACGAAATTTACAGAGCCTAATCTATAAGCTGTTAAGCACCCCCAAATCATCACATAAGGTGATGCTCCAAACAGATTAAATATGGATTCGTCCAAGAAAGCCACTATTCTCCAATCTTCGATGGTCCAATGGCGATGAGCTTTTGCCCATACAAGGCGATTTGTTTTAATTTTCTCAGTAAATAGTGTTTTTTTTGCTGGGTTTTATTTCTGTCCATTTGAATCAAGAATGCACTTTCCATCTCTCCCAAATTGGACACGAAAAACAATTTATATGCACATCGCCTCCAAGGATTCACGATGCAATTTTCATCACGAACCTAAGATCAAATAATGATTTAAGGTCAATGTGTGTCTGTTACCGCGACCAAGGAAAGTGGGTACACAATGACATAGCACCGTGGGTAGAGTAGAGCACGCGGTACTGATCTACAATGGTGAAAGTGAAACTAAATCCATTCAGACACTGTTACGTTAGTGAGTAAGTCTCGTCAGATAATACATATCAACCCTGTCCAAATGGAGTGATAACATCAGATTGCGATCCAAAAGAGAGCGCTCCATTCTTTCATTCGCTTATTTATTTACGGATGAACTGAAAATTATCTCGGATTGTTAAACTCCGATCGCATATAGAGAATGGTACATATGAAATCGGATTTGTTATGCTTACTCTTTTGTGAATCAAATTTATATTATTTATTATCTCTATCGTTAGATATATACTTATATATCATAACAATATATGTATGTATGTTTGACAATATGTGTACTCTATATAAATATATAATCCGTGGCTTTGCGCTAAAGAAAACAGATCCAAATACTTTCCATAAATATGGAAAGTAGATGTATCTGTATTGTACATCCTTTTGTAATGAATGTGTTTGTCATTTATGCTTGTTTTTTGCTAATATTTTATTCTCTTTCAACATACGCCTTGCCACTTAACCAGCCGAAGTTACGTGATAACTATACGGTAGCTAAAAATATCTTCCAGACTCTATGTTGCAACAAATTAGTCGGTAGACGCTGCAAAATTGCTATAATCTCGCAACAGTCTTATAAAAACATATGGTTCCGAGCCTACCCAAGAAGCGGAAGGAACAAAAACGAACGTGCTTTGTTATGAGACGTGGTTGTTATAGAAGTGAAGAAGTACTCTTACCTCATAAATAAAACATCCAAAAGTGGCGATTGTCTTTATGCAGATTTCGGATGCATTTTGCTCTCGAGATAGTCTCTGTGTAGAAAGTGGAAGTTCTTTGGAATGCCAAATAAGTGATTTGCTTCCTGTTTAATTTCGCATCTATTTGCTATTCAAATTAATTGTAATAGTTACGAGAGATTAATCCTAACTAACCGTTGAATTAATAATGAGGTTTAATAATAAGTAAATAAATGGTGGATGTATAATAGTTTTTTTAATGAACTTGAACGTGAATTATGCAGAAGTTATTTGTTTTTACGGTAGTTTAATCGGTGTTGCGTTTATGGAAGCGATTAACTGCTACGATGCTGAGGCTATAGTCTCACACTGTTGGTTTTATAGGTCAAATGCGTAGAAAAAATATTATATTTATTATGAAATCGTTACAATTAAACAATTTACAACCACTCAGCAATTAATTATTCAGTAAAATGCCCATTTTTAGTATATTCAATACATAATCAATTTAAATATATTATGTAAAATTTCAATTTGTGAAATATTTAATACTCAATTATGGTTAAAAAATAGATTTAAAATTAAATATTTAATGGTATAATTATTTACCGAACCATCTATTTCGAGACAGTATTCATTCGTAATTAGCCATAAGTACCTTAAAAACTACCATTTTTGTGAAAAGGATGCGCGATAGACAATGCGTTCTACTCTGCGCAAAATTACTATTGTTATTTTACCTCTTGTTACCGATCGCCGAAGTGGTCATCTAGCCGTTTCACTTTTAAAACATAAATATACTTCGTGAGTGTGTGCAAGAAGCGATAAAATTGCCATCCCAAAATCCGCATCAGCGATTTGCTGGAGCTGTTCCGAATCAGTAGTCTAAAATAAGTACCTGGTAAGCAGAAGGGCAGGCAGAGAGACAGAGGCAGACGGAGGAAAACGCTCTAGAGGCTCATGGCGATGCACATCAGCGGATAATCCAGCATCATCACAAAATCACAAGCGACAATAATTCAACTCGACACTCCAGCAAAGACTATTCAACTGACTTACAAGACCAGCTATTACGACTTCACCACCTGGCAATTATATTTCAATATATGAGGTGTTTTATATATAATAATTAAAATAAACTGTTACCAGCTTATTAGCTTACTTTAAGTATAATTATGGGTTCTCTTGGTAATCTCACCCCATGCTTTATCGATATTCTTGAGGAAACATATTTTTTAAAAACCTCCGAAGATGAAATTTGCTCCCTCTATCACTTTAAAGCATCTCCGAAATAGTGATTTGATGTAAAGCTTTTTTTGAAGTTTGATATATGTAACCTGCTGATCCATGGGCTAAAGTAATGGAGTGGTGGTGGGAGAAAGAAACTTGATCTTAATGAACTTAAATTTCTCCAGTAAGTTGTCCTTAAAGTCTGGATGATAAGCAGAAGTATTATCTATTACAAAAAAAACTTTGAATGGCGATTTTTTTTCCAAAAGGTATGTCTTTTCTCCAAAAAGAATTATCAAATGTTTTTAAGAATCGTCAGCTTAGTTGAGTACTGCAAGACATCGCTCGTTTATAAAGTCAAACTTGATTTTAAAAATTTGCTTTTATTGCGAACACTCGTAAACCAAGTTACTCGCAATCCGAGATTTCACTGTATGTAACAATTAATTATTCGTACTTCCATGATTTTCAGAGCTTTGCTCTTATATTTTACTTACGAACTACTTTTAGAAACATCATTGTTTAAAACCTATATATCATTTTTATCTGAAATTTTAGATAAACTAGTTATTAATAAAATAATAACACGTTCTTGATCGTTCAAAATGTTCCGTTTTAAAACGCGTATTTTTTTTAAAGGTCAACCCCGCCGATCGAGGATTACTCAGCGCTTATTCGAATAGTTACAAAACGTCAGAGAAAGACATGGAGAGCGAGAGAGAAAGATGAAAAACCTACTATAGTTAGTAAGTAGTAACGAAATGAAGCATCGCACGTAGCAAATTGTTAATTCTTGCCGCGAGCGCGTAACGGGTTCGCGAACAGATCCGCAAACACGACACGATTCGTGAAAAAATTGCGTTTGTTTGTTTTGCTGCTGTTACGTGCTGTTGTTTTTGCTGTTGCATAACAATGCAGTAACAGAAAAAGAAATAAACACGTAGTGATACATTCATAGGGAGGTAGAGAAAGAATAGTTAAACCGGTTACGCAATGAACCGCGCCTACTGAATGGCAAATGATGTATAATAGATCAGTGATTAGTCTTGTGAATTATTGCTAAAGTATTCATATTTCGTTGGAATCGAATAATACAAGCAAATATAGTAATGTGGAAAATGTAGCTAAACAGTTATTAAAACCATATTAAAGTTAAAACTTAGAATTGTGGCAAAAAATCTGCTCAAATAATAAATATATTACCATGTACGTATATAAGTTTCTTTTCTGTCTTTAAGTACGCCATATATTTACTTATATAAATTTCTTTTCCATTTTTATTTCTGCCAATATTCCGTAAATGGACTATGCAAATCTGAGCAATCCTGCTTTTTTTAATTATTAATGTTTTAATAAATATGAATATTGCTTACGATGTACAATACTGTTTTGGCCACAAATATTAGATATAAAATTTCAGTTGATATTTATGTGTATTATATAAATTGAGCTACTTTATCATATCGGCTAAAAATGTAAAATTAAGTAAATTATAATTAAACTAAACGATACTTTATTATGTTAATGGCTATAGGAGTTATAATAATGCGCTGATTTAAAATTTGTCATTTGTCTTGAGAAACAACGTTTCATGGTGGGGGGTATGTTAAATCCAGATTCGCAAATTATGTGAACACTGGATCTTCCGTCGTTCAAACGAAGCAGTTTTTAACCATTTTACCGTAACAAAATAGTTTTTATTATTGTTTATATGGTATTAGTATTGAAAAAAATGGTCTATAATTTAAAAAAAAGTTATTATTATAATATAAATTTTGGTAACTTATTGATCTAAATTACTTATTGGTACAATTATTTTTCTATCCTGTCTTGTATATTTTTCTTGTTTTATGTGGTTTCTTATATATGAAGCGAAATAAGTTCCTGTATAATATCTATTATATAGGAACACATATTCATCTATATTTTGACTTTAGAAGGAGCATTATCCAAAAAATAATACAGTGGCATATCCCCATCTCTTTAATCGTTCTATAACATGATCCATCTCATTATAACGACCATTGGACACACGCATCGTTAAGTTCCATAACGGCATCGGATCAAAAACACGATCCTATACCAAGATCTAACTAACTTTAGCATTTCTAAATGCCAGCTAAGGTTCACTTATACACATGTTTGTATATATATATATATATATTATTATACATACATACTATACCCGTTCCGGCTTAATTGTGGCGTGTTATTGACCCGACTCGAACGGGATACGATGGGTGGTGTTTTTGGGTGGAATTTTCTAAAATAATCAGACGATCGGAATACTATTAAAAACATTGTGGATGAAGATGACGAGATACAGCTTCATCTCGACACCATCATCACCATTATCGTGGTTGTGTATCACGCCCCTTAGGCAGCAGGGGTACCCGGGTGCTTTGGTTCTATTATATTATACTATTATGCATGAGAAGTACCGATTAAAATAATAATGTGGATAAATATAATTTTATTAGTATGTGAGCTGTTGGAAATCAACGTGTACTTCATAATCCTGAACCAAACTTACTCGATATATTTATCAGTTATTTAGTTTGGGGTATGACGATGAGCGCTGTATAATTCAATAAGTTTATCAATAAACCTGGTTTAATAAACTTCAATTAAAATAACTTAAACCCTTCTCAAAATCTTTACAACCATAGGTTTGATCAACAATAACATAATCGGTGAGCAATTTTTAACAACCTGATCTCATCAACACTATTTCTGTTATTCAAACGATCTTGAAATGACCATAATTTGTTATTGTACTGAGACAAAACTATAACACGGATCGAAAAGATTCAATTTGCTTCGAGCGTGCATAATTGGGATTTATGAGTGCGGAACTGAGGAAAAAATTTGATCGATAACCGTTCAAGAGTTGACGGATCGACTTTCATATTTTGATGCTTTGGTCTTCATTATGTAACGCCGTCATATTTAATTTCATTACTGACGTATGACGAACTAGTAAAGATTATGGTGTTAAAAATATTAACGAAACCAGCAAAATGTTTACGGTTTAAAATTGTAGTAATTTTGTACAAAAGCGCAACAATTTCCTTCGCTCAAAGTTGCCATTACGTTATATCTTTATTATTTAAAAAAAAATTTTAGCTGCTAAAAAATATAAAGGTATAATATAGATTAAGGTGACATACATACATATGTAGTCTATAAATATAAATAGATAATCATCATTATCAAAAGAGAACATGGTCATTTATATTAAAGGAATATAAAAATAAATTAAATGTTTTGTAAGTCATGTTTATTATATCCCAGAAGAAATGACGTTTTTTTAATGAATTTTAATGAATATTTCTAATAAAAAGTCTCCATCGACAGATATAACCTTCTTCCATCGATAAGGCAATTTTTAATTCCACATTAGTGAAAAATGACTGGCTGTGAGTTAAAATATTCATAAAGAAATGTTTTAACTTCACTAGCACTATTCAATTTTTCACCATTTAAATTATGTTGTAAAGACTGAAAAAATCGTAAAATATATAAAGTGTGAGTGTCAGTTTTCAATCCGAAAGCATTAATTTTTTCTCGCGTGTTTCTTGCCATATGAGGCAGGCGCGTCGCCTTGTTCTCGTCGCTTAGTGCGTGTGAAATCCACATGCATTGTTTCCATGCCTTCCCAATATTTTTTAAACTTCTTTGAATGCTATACCATGAATATATCCTGTCTTATCTGTTACTCCTGAATCGACATCTCTGTATTGACTTCAATTTCTGCAGCTTTGATTTTTGGTGCCCTGCTTCTTGGCTTGCCTATTTAATTATTTTGGGTTTATGGGTTTAAGCTAAAGACTCTAGTCCAAATATTTTCCTGTTTTTTTAAATCAAACTTAATTTATCTTTTATTTTTAATTAATAAATCTGTTTTTTGTTGTTGTTGTAACAACTAAATATTCTTGCTTTTTCTTACCTAATATCATTGAGATTACACAAAAAAGGTTTCAAATCATTTTTTTAAAGAAGAAATTGCGTATGTTAGGCCAAATTGTTTGGGATAAACAGAGTCATGATTTAATATTTTATTTTTTTTATTTTATAATATTTACATAAGCATTTATAACTCAAATATAATTAATGTTATTTTTAATGTGAGTAGAAATAAATAAGTATACGATAGATAATTTTTTAATTATAATTAAGGTGTTCTAAACTATTTATTATAATATTAATGTGCAATAATTAAAATAAAATAATACAAATCAGAATCATCAATCATATAAATCTGTTTTTTTTTAATATATTTTCATTTTCAAGAAATAGATAAGGAAGAGGTCGATAAAAGATGATATTTTGTCAAAGACGATGTTGTCCTAGATTTATTGTTGCAAAATAAAAATATTTATTTTTTAATAATTAATTAAAATGTTTTAATTGCAATATTTTATATATCGAAACAATAGTTGCCGAAGTAATTGTACCCTTTTTCTTAATGTTATTATATTGATGTAATGCATTAACAAGTAAAACAAAATATTTTGTAATTGCAGAAATTCCAGAAATTGCTCATATTTACGAGTAAATATTGTGCAACTGTGGACTTTCTCAATTACTGGTATTGATTTTTTAAATGGTATTGAAACTCTTAAACAAATACCAATAATGTTTAATTTGAATTCTGTCTTAACGAATTTATGATGGTAATATTTTTTAAACTTTTTTTAAAAATCGAATAAAATTACTGACCCAATTTTTTTTTTTTACATTTTCATTATCATTTAAAGAACAGATTGCCAAATATTTTTTTATAAAAACGTTAAGAGCCATAGTGTAAAAAAATAGGGTTCAAATATAAAGTTATAGTTTTGATCATTTGAGTAATACTATTGTAGCTAATTTTTTTTTAAATAAAATAATACAATATATTTTTTAATGCTTAATCATTGCTATATTTTAGTTAATGGTAATGATTTTTTTATTTAATTCAAGTTATATATGTACATATATTGATAAACCCATTTTGTTAGAGTGAAGTTATATGTTTACTAGCGTTTCACTAAAGGTGCTATTAAAATTATATGCTACTCTAAACTGTCGTTGAAACACAATTTGATAGTTGCGAATCGACCATTTGCTGTTCAATCCCAAACCTAATCTATTATATAATTTAATTATTATATTATATTTTTTTACAATATTTTTTAATATTTTTTTAAATTTTTAATTGTATAATGTCTATTATGACGCATTTGAAAAATCTGTCAAGTCATGATAATCATGTTTGTGATAAAAAAATTAAAATAAAACTTTCAACTTGCCTAGATAGTTCAATTATATTTTTACTAGAAAAAATATATCTTCACTGAAAAATACAAATTCACTCTATATATAATATTCGTACAATGTGCATGTAAAAAATATAAAATATTTAAATTTATTATATGTAGAGTAGTTATATTTATAATTATACACTATATATTTATAACTATAAAAACAGCAATAATATTACGCATTTTAATCAATTAAGCAGACTTGAAACAGATATTTTATTATAAAATAAATATTTTTTTACTATATATTTACTATATAATCTATACTAAAAATTTAAATAATTATATTAATAAAAATGCAAAATCTTAATAAAGCTATGTATTGTCAATGAAAATATATATGATTTTAAACGCAGTTTAGTGAAAGTGAATTGTATAAAATAAAGTTTTCTCAGCAAACGTTTTACTGACTTGAACTGATTTGATAACTAATGTCACAATTATTTGGTAGACACAATACAACTTGAATAGCAATATTTACATAATACCATTTCAAATAAATCAATTATAAACAAAACTATATGAATACGTAATACAAATGTTTACATAACTAAACTTTAATGAATCATTAAACATACTAATCACTAATAATGTACAAATATTGAATACAAAAAATAAAATATTTGTTATTGAGCACAATGCGATACTTTTTTTCACATGAACATTATACATTTTACACACACGTTTCGAATTTCGTATCAAATTACACATTTACCGGTCAATTTCACGCTCAAACAATCAAATTACTACTCGTAAATCTCCGAGTACGAACGAAATGATTAATTTCGTTTATTAACTTAATAATCGAACACACGCTTCATGCATCTAATACACATACAAAACATAATTTATGATTCAGTCCATAATAATGTACAGAAATCGGCTCGTTTAATAGCGCCAATTTACCATTTAAGTCCATAATTCGACGCCAAAGCTTCCGGATTCTACAATCTACCGCAGTCATAGGCATAGTGCTCTCAAATTTAGAAAGTACAACTCCGGATCTGCAATAATAACTAATAAGCGAGAGATAAAAATAATGCAATAAGACACGCAACAACTGTTTCGCAACAATTGATTTACGATAAAAGAAATAGCCATTAAGCCAAAGTGTGTACAGATTAAAAGGTTTATATAGGTGTTAAGTTATTGTACAATTAATTGCCACATAATAGAAAAAAATCTAGAACATTTTAGATAATTTATTTCTCTTGTAGCATTTTTTGGGTGTGTTTTGTTTAGAATCTTCTTGGACCAACAGCTTGAGGCTACTTCAAAGTCTAATTACACCGCCTATGTAAAAAAAAAAGAGTTATGATCTCCAACCAGTTGCTGCTTTTATATATTTATGTGCTGTAGTTTCGATATTAAAATTTATTATTATGACTTATTCGCTGAAAACTGGTCTTTGAAAGCTCAAGTGGCGCGTGTTATGTTTTGGAAATTATGCTTTGAAATGTAGTGCGGATGTAGATTTAATTTAGATATATTTACAATAAAATTTACATACAATAATTTCAAGGTTCTGTAACCAGACTTATAGTTCAAATCTGAGAGAGTAATAAATAAAAATATTTGACAGTATAATTAAACTACAATAGTACTATTTCAACAATGACAAAATTACTCAATGATTTCAAATCAATATGTTTTAATATTTATATGATAAGTGTGATATATTTTGATTAAATTAATTAAAGACTAAGATATCCAAAAAAATACTACATAATAAAAAAATAACAGTATACTTTATACATCATTTTAATAATAAAAATAAATCGAAAGCTTTAAATTAATTAAATATGTATGTACTCTGTATACATTTTTTTTTTAATTTGTAGACTTGATTTTTTAATTTTTTTCTAAACTAACTTTAATATTTTAAGCACAAAAATGTTGAAAAAACTTTTTCATCTTTTTCGATTTTTCTTTAAAACAGCACAACATGAAAAATTGTAGACTTATTGCTTTATATTCATCTTTTATAGGCTGATATTATGCTTTTTCTGATAATTAGATGTTTGAGCTAAAAATCTATTGAAAATGCTATATTTTTTTTATTTTTTTTAAAAAAAAACATCCCAGAAATCAGGATTTTAAGTTAAAAAATCTATCAAAAAGGCTACAAAATTTGTTTTTTTATAAAGCAGACCCTAAATTCAAAGTTGAAGTTTATAAATCTATCTAAATAAAACTGCTGTTTTTTCGATTCTTTTATAAAATTTTGTGCTTAAAAGTATATCAAAAATGATAAATTTTAGACTTTTTTTTTAAAAAAAAAACAGGATTTTAAGATCAAAAATATATTAAAAAGGCTGAATTTGTGGACTCTTACTTTTTCTATAAAACAGGTTCTAAATTCAAAGTTTTAAGCTTAAAAATTTATATAAGGGCAAAATTGTTTTTATTGTTCCACAAAACAGGCCCTAAATTTAGGTTAAAAAAATTTAAACAAAAGCTTTTTTTGCTTTTTTTTACAATATAGATTAAACTTTTTTGATAATCTACCAGAGGCTAGAAATTTCTGGACTTTTACGATTTGTTTTTATCGCGTTTTCTATAAAATTGTCCCTAAATTCTGACTCTTGAGCTCAAAAACGATCGAAAAGGCCGAAATTTTTTTTCTCAAAACAGGCCTGAAATCTTAAAAATCCATCATAAAGTAAGAAAAGAAATTGTATATGTATGTATTTCAATAGAGAAAAATATTTTCATTTTTTTGTGTAATAAATGAATTAATTTTACCGGTTTACAGGTATTACAATTAAATTTGTATCCCCTAATCACCCTAATGCAAAGCAAAAATCTGACTTACAGCTCTATTCATATTTATATATATAATATTTTCATTGTAATTATCTAATTTAATATGTATATAAGATAGGAATACATTTTTGCAGATTTATTCGACATAAAAATATGACATGTACACTCTGTGTACATTACAGGAACTTTAAAATAAATATTCATAATAAGCATAACTATGATTGTTTTAGATTAAATATATTTATTTATTCTTTTTAAAGAGTTCTATAATATTATAAATAATCACTATTAAATAAGATACGTCTGAAACTAATTTTTTAGTTAAATCCAAAATATTTCAATTTAAAATCAAAATATATTGGCCATATTCACAATTCGTTCACACCTGGCGCCGCGCCGTTCCGGTGTGCATCATCTGAGCACACACTTTTTTGGGGTCCGGTGTTGTTGGACCCCAAGACCCGCGAACGACCTTGTCTCAAGGACGCCAACGCACACATGAACATAATTTACACGCATACGGTTTACACACGTGTTTTAAAATGTGTCTACGCTATACGAACAACAAGATACTTTTTGAAACTATTTTTAGACTTATCTTTGTTACTGTTAAATGTACACCATAACTATTTAAAAAAATATATTGTGTAATTATTATTTGTATAAAAGGCATCATGACGCGTTGGGTAGACCTGTTAAGTCATGATGGTCAGATGTATAATAAAAAAATAAAATAGATTAAAAAATGTAAAAGCAATTTGTCTCATATTTTGGTCCACTTCGTATTTATTGACTTATAGCCTTTCTTATACTTATTAATTTTTTTAGAAATTAAAAAAAAATGCAAATTACTTTAAATATTATGAAAGATGTAACTAATAATCTGTATATTGAATTAATTTAATTATATTGAAAAATACTAGTTTAAAACTGGTATGGATATCCACACACGTCCAACATTATAAATTTAAAGCAGTAGCCTTATATGTCATTTTGTCATTTGTGTAACGTGTGAACGTATTTTTTTTACCTCTAATTACCGTCACACGTTATTTATCATGAGAAAAAATATACCTAACCAACAATCATATCTATAATGTCGTGTACTTGAACAACAAGTATTGAAAATTGGTCCAGATGAGAACGATCCAACGGCTTAGATCTCCTATGTTTTTTTTCATTTCAAGGAAGAGTGTTATTTTTTATGAACTCTTGTTTGCTACCTCAGCACCTGCTACCAGTGGTGTATTCTAGCTCTTGACCACTTGTGATAGTATATTTAAGTACAATATATATATCAAAAATAGGTACTAAATATTGAGATTTTTAGACTATACCTACTCTATATGTTTAAAACTTAATAAAAAATAAGCTTAGAAGGATATGTGTATTTATAAAGAAAGGTATGCGCATTGTATTCAAAGAGCAGCTGGCACAAACCAAGGTCGAATAAGGGTCCATCAGATTTTGCAAAGATTATTTCGGCACGTCTCAATTCTTGTTCCACTATATTAAAAACTTTTATTTTGCCAGTAGCTCAACGTCGATTTATTTTACCTGTCAATTTATAAGGTCATATACTACAATAATTTATTATTATTTTTTATAAACAGTTTTTAATCGATCGATAAGACTTTTATTATCGCCGATCTGTCAATCTGATCGGCGGGATTAATTGGAAATGTTTAAATTGCATATCTTTACGCGTATCGAATGATATAATTATAAACAGGATTTGTTTTTTAATTATTTTTGGAGTGTATTGAGATATTAATATCTGTACCTATACTTTGATATCTCAATAGGCATGCTCGAGCGTGTCTAGACAGAAGACAATCAATAAAGTGGATGTGATGAAGTACCATTTGACCACCCTATGACACGTACGCAGTTTTTCATCATTGAGTGTACATACTATTTTCTACGGCTCAATTTAATTTATTGTCAATAATTTAGTTAACTACTCAATGAATACGTTACTACTAATATTAATTAATGTATTAGTATCCTAATATAAATTACAGCTAATGTGATATTTTTAATTATACAAACAGCAATTGTAAAATTGTATTATAAAATTAAGAATACATTATTAATTTTTGCTGGGCAAAATAAGGAATTTAGGGAAAAATCAGTTTTTGTAATAAATATTCTTGTCATTGAGAATACGCGCTCTCTTTTCGTTGATGTTGACTTAATTGTGAGCAAATATATATATTAAAGATTTAGATTTTGAATTCTCCGGAAAGCTACCACATTGATTTTTTTATTTGTTTAATTCATTTTCGATAGCTTTGCGTACATTATGGGTTTTAACAACCTTCAGCGTAATTCACTGGTCCTTCGACTCCTCCTCTTTTTCAGTTAGACCGGCTTCCCGCGAGAGTCAAGGTGGCACGCGAACCAAAAGAACGCCAACATATTTTGTAAGGGAATTTTTATCATGATTTTAATACATATATGATTATTAGCCCAGTTTTGGAAAATTTTAACGACCCAATTTGATTTTAATTATTCATCACGATATTCATCCGTGAGATTAGAAAAATCTAGGAAAACCTAATCTGTGATAATTGATCGGAATTACATATATAAAATAATCACTATTTTCAATCTCTCAAATACGATTGAAAATTAAAAAATATTCGAAAATTAAACCAATTGTCTATTGTGCTGATGGCAGATTATTTTAAGCGCTAATCCATAAAATTGTGATCAACAATTACTCATAAATAATTAAAATAGATGTATTGTCCAAGGCTCAAAGGTAGTCGATTATCCAGTAAATTTTAATATTTTAGTTGGTAAGACGAGGAATGATTTTTTTATTTTTTAATTAACATAACGTTATAAATCTCGTCTCTTTTGATAAAGGGAACATTGCCATATAATATTCCGTACTATGCGGTCTGTCAGGACATTGATAATATTCATTTTTAACTAAATCGCAGTTGTATGCAGTATCAATAAGCCAGAATTACCGATAGTTTAATTAGAAAACCCAAAACCTTTCTCAAAACTTTCTGAACCTGGAACTGAGAATCATCGAAGACGTCAGACCAACCTCAAAACTTCACAGTCACATTAAATTAGTGGTATCAGTGAGCTTCAATTTATAATAGAATTAAACACTTTTAAAATATAATTTAACTTGTAAATAAAACTGTTGAATTGGCAAATAAATATTAAATTATATACAATGGTTAAATTCATACACTGACCATTCAGTTTTTCTTTAAACTTTGTACAAGTATATGGTAGGCCAAAAATAAAGTCAGGATTATTTATACTCGATATTGAAAAAATGTTTAATACAGAAAATATCATATTAGCATATTTTTATTAAACAAAACTAAATCATTGCTTAACTAAACATAAAATACATTTATTTTTTATATATGGAAAAGTTTAATATACAAAATAATATACTAACATATTTGTATTAAACAAAACTACTATCAAACAACAACAAAAATCATTGCATAATTGAAAATAAAAAACATTTAAGAATCACCAATATTGTACTACTATTGTATTTTAGAGATGTCTAAATTTAATTCACAAAATATTGTACTAACATATTTTTATTAAACAAAACTACTACGGAACAAAAAAATTGAAATCACTGTTTAACTAAAATAAAAGACAGATTTTAAAATAACTACCATTGTACTATTATTCATTTCTAGATAAGATAAAACTTCCTCAAGAGAAAATGGCTTTGATCAAAAGGATAAAATTTCGAACGGATGTATAAAAAACATTTCAATACAATGATAATTCATATCGACAAGTTAAGTAAAAGCAAATATTTTTTTCCTACATTTATCAGCAATTTACTCTTCCTTATAGTAAACAACTATTATACATATTTTATAAAATCGCATATGTAATACACTGCTGTAATAACTTTACAACAACACATTATGATGTCAGATGTAATAAAATAATTAGCTTTGACTAAAAAAAAAGTGCTATTTTCAAGTTCAAAATTGAAAGTAGAGCTAAACAACGACGTGTTGATGATTACGTGCTACTGCAATGCATGAAGACAAGACACTAAAAATATTGTATATAGCTAGAAAAAATATTGTATTTAAATAAATTTGTAATAACAGGTAGAATAAAATTAATAAAAAAGGAGTTTGAAGCTATCGCAGTGAAAGTCAGATAATAAAGCTAGTATTATATAAACATTAACTAATACTGACACAAAGTAAGCTTATCTACTACTTGTTAAATGTAAGATTGAGTAGAAGATTATTATATAATAATTAATATTAAAATATATTATATTAAAAAGATAACACTGTCAAATATGATTTAAGTAAATTTAAACCCATTTAATAGTATGACTGTAATTTATTGCTTATCACAATAGAGAGGAGTTCTACCTATTAATTATATTTATACACGATAAACCATAATAATATATATGCATGTAAATGATAATGTACATGCAGTCGTTTTGAATAGAACACCACTCAAAGGGTTAAATATTTCCCATTTTAAACGACTTTAAATTATGCATGTTGAATTTTTTATTATCACCAGATGGTTGATAATCATACTGCCATAGACATTATCGCCCAAATTCTCATCTCATAATCGATTATCGGTCATCATTAGTGTTTTGTTTTATTCTCGTTAAGGTTCTCAAACATTACATAATAACAACCGTTTAATCCGAAACGGCAAAGTTGATGGGGGTTGATCGCCGTTTTCAATTTATGCCCCTTGATTGAGGATAATGGCTTGAGGTAACACGGTCTTATCTTTCTCTCGTGCTATAATCAGGAGATGGTGTGAAGCCACACGAAACTATAAATTATTTTATAGCACATTATAGCAAGAGGCATTGGCTGTTTTCCATCTTGTTGTCGGGCAGATCACGTCGGGAACTGGTCGCGGATTTATTAGCCCTTTTGCGGATGAAAATTATAAATGAAAAAGTAAATGAAATAAATAAATGGATGGGATTTTGCAAAAAACCTACTACTAACGTTGTAAACAAGTAGGATTTTATGTAATTTAATTTATAATGGAAGAAAAAAGTGGATGTAAGCTCGATGGAATCATGTGAAAATGGTAGATAAGATTTGTGATTCAAAGTGAAATAAATATGCAGAAAGCGCGGTTGAATACATACGATCAATTATCATCTACACTCAACCCTAATATGGATTTCTTTAAATCGTACATCTTTATTAATGTTCCAATAGCTTCATTAATACATAAATTACTTAGCGTTGTTATAAACTAAAGAAACTAGATGTGCCTGCCATGCGACGTTTTATGAGTCCATTGGTATTAATTAATCCGATTAATTCTTTAGGATTTACTTGATGGTAAATTGTCTCATCATTTGTAGTAGTATCGTAATGTATTTTCTAACCAAAAAATGATGTTTTTGTACTGAATAACTTTGACGATCAGTTGTGACTTATTCATTGTTCGGGTCGCATATCTTTCTTTTAGTAGTGTTTGAATTAACATCTTGAGAGTGCGTTACGAACATAAAAACAACAAAATACACTTCAAGTTCCAGTGGAAGGTTTTTTCCGAGTACGGTGTTTTTACGCACTTGTATGCTGTATGAATTTCATAATAAAAAAATCGGCAACCATAGCAAACAAAATAATTTGTGTCGTTTACTGGATCATCAATTCAAAAAATGGTTCAAAAGATTTAAATCTGGAAATGTTTTTTGGAAGACATGCCTAGAATTAGGACACGAAAAATCATAACTGCAGAATTGAAGCCAATACAGAGATTACGATTCAGGAGTTAGCAGATAAGACAGGATATATTCATGGTCTCGTATTCAAAGAATTTTAAAAAATATTGGGAAGGCGTGTAGGTTCCACACGAACTAAGCGACGAGAACAAGGCGACGCGCCTGCCTCATATTACGAGAACCACGCGAGAAAAAATAAATACTATCGAATGCAAAACTGTTATTCACCCTCCATATTCTACCGATATAGCGCCATCAGCTTACCATTTATTTATGTCTCAACAACATAATTTAGAGATCTGTTGCACACGGCGTGACAAGGCCGAATGACTCAGTAGACGAAGTAACGAATTGAACGTTTTTTTTACCGCGAACGCCGCTTCTATATACTCTCTGTTCTGTGGGCACAAAATATTAAATGTATGACAATTGATTCGGCAACATCAACTTCACGATTCGGAATTTAATGCTCTCAAAATATAGTGCTTAAATATTGAGTTGAATTAAAAACAGTAATTAAAAATATTATAAAATAAAATATGTACATAAATGTAAAAACAAAACAATTTAAATTGAGAACCATGGATATAACAAATCACACGTATAGGTTTTGAGCGGATGGCACAGACTGGTCAAAAAGTTGTTTCCAAAATCCATCGATGGATTAACAAATTCTACGACGAATTTTAGTAATTTGACAATTCCAGGCAAAATGGTTATGAACTACTAAATCTTTTTACCGTAATATATTGATAGAAGTTTTTTCTAAGTAAAAATTGTAAAACCATTTTAGGGATGACATACATGCCTTTGGACTTCTAAAGGTTAATATTGCAATTTAAGCGGTTGGTTGTTAAAATATACACATATATATATATATATATATATATATATATATATATATATAGTAAAGGAAATACAAATATCAAGCTCTCTTTCCTCTCAGGTCACGAGCACCACTTTATAAAATTGTCATTTTCACATGCTAATTTAAAAGGGCGTTAGGTAAAGTGGCATTTTTCATCATTAAGATAAGATATGCTCTTGTATCCATCGTAGCTATTAACTGGGGTCATTTCGCGAGTACATTAGCGCCCGTAAAGGTGGAACAGTAGCTGGATGTTTAGAGACACGCAATATCTGAATTATAGTGTCGTAGATTAAACGAAGGCTTTCAGCCATGGATGGAAGGTTGTCTCTTGGTCTGGAAGTACATCGCGTGACCGTCACTCAGTCTAAGTTCATATTCAATTTTGTATAATCTTCGTGATTGAGAAGCGTCCGAGACTATGGACCTTCGATAGTTACATAACATGGCGTTGAATTACATAATAGTAATTTTACTAAAGAGAATACTATTCATTCCGTATTCTAAAGTAGAGCTTCTTAAAGTGCGATTTAAACTGGTTATCTTGTCACAATTTTGTTTCCTGTATTCATAAATATAGATAAGATAATTTGTGATAAGAATTTATTTAACGACTTTGAATGGAAGGTAAAAGTGACCTTACTCCTCAGTCCTCACATTATAGTTTTAGGAATAATTATAAATCCATTCAGAAAATTTAAAATGAGAGATCTAAAATATATGTCTTCAAAAGTAGATCAACTCATACATCAGTATACCACCTACGAGCATTTTTACAGCAAATTATTTCGATCGCCTAAACAAAGGAGGCTATTTAAAAACACGATTTCTTTCCGGTACCCCTAATATTAAGTCATAAAATTAATCAACCTCGGTCATTGATGGAACTAATATAACTGTACAGGCATTAGTAAAATTCTTTACGAGTGTTCAGCTTTGCGGAAAAAATGTTCTCTCAGAATACGTATGGCTATACTGGCACATTTGCTAACATTATACATGCGCGCGTAATTAGTTGCGTAACTGTAACTGGAATTTTATTATAATGATTTTTCTTCTCGTCTGGGTAAAGCTCGGCCATTTCGCTCGAGCCGTATAATTGCCATTTTTTCTCGTCTCGTTGTTAACGAGAATTGATTTCGTGTTCAGATTGTGCCTTGTAAATTGAGCGGTTAATCTCGAATAATGGACGTGACTTGTGAAATGTTTCACACAAGAACCACGATTAATAAAATAAAAAACAACAACACCGGTAAAAACACCTTTCGCGTTAATCGAGTGTGTAAATCTCAAGGATCGGCATTTAATCGAGGATTAGCTGGTAAGTATTGAGATAAGATAAAAAAATGTACTTCATTTATACACAGAATGTTCATTATTTCCTTTCAGGGAATCTAATCCCGGTATCATGGTGGATTTACAATATCAATAAATCACGGGATTGCTTTTTTGGTCAGGAAGAGAAGGATCTATAAACAAATATTATATGTTTGATACACCTGCACTTGTCACGTGCGGGATCGCCGGATGCTGGCAGGTGATAAACGGTACGCGACAATTGGGCGACGGACAAATGGGCGATTCTGGTCAATTGGGCGACGGTCAATTGGGCGATGGTTATTTGGGCGACGGTCATATGGGCGACAGAAATTTAAAAAAACTTGCACGCTTTTTGTGAATATTAATAAAATATACATTAAAACGAAAATGTATATTAAATTATAAACAATTTTATTTTCAAATTATTAACTCATATTATAATTATATGCAATACCACGTAAATATTCTATGATATTTTTTCTATTGTACCTCAAAACTTTTATAAAAATTCTTTGGTCTATTCTTTTCATAAAGATATCCATTCCAAAAATATATTTCCTTTTCTTTTTGACTTAATATGTCTGAATTATCCATTTATGAAGAATATAAACTATGGTAACTCAAATTAGTCGCTCTCAACAATGATCTATAAAAAACAATTATCTATAAATAACACATAAAATATAACCCACATGTGAATATAAAGACACATACTTATTTTCTTGCTGTACTGAATTTTTTACCAAAAACACAATGACACTGTGACAAAGTGTTTTAAAACCACGACAAAAATAATTTTCAAAGACGCAACGAAACTTTTTGCGAATGTTTTCAGTCAAAATTCAAAAGTATACTGAGCGCTAGTTATGGGTTATTATATTTATATATAACTACCCCATCTAATTTTAAATAGATAACTGTAAAATATGCGATTTTTGTGAATTCCCATTTATTCTCACACTAATTTCCAAGGCGCAAAACATAAAAAAACTCGCGTTAATGGCAAAATCCAAGATAAACATTTATCAGCGCTAGTTCTAGGTTATTATATTTATATATAACCACCCTATCCAGTTTAAAATAGATAACGGTAAAATATGCGATTTTTGAAAATTCCAAAAGATTGTTCTCACAGTAATTTATAAGTCTCAAAACATAAAAAAATCGCGTAAAGGGCAAAATCCACAATAAACACTTATCAGCGCTAGTTCTGTGTTATTATATTTATATATAACTATCCTATCTAATTTAAAATAGATAACTGTAAAATATGCGATTTTTGGAAATTCCAAAAGTTTATTCTCACAGTAGTTTCCAAGGCTCAAAACATAAAAAAAAATCGCGTAAGGGCCCACTAAGAACATTTATCAGGTAGGTATTTATAATAAAATTACCGACTTAAGCCGTGTGCTTTAAGTGTTTTATGATATCGGGTAACTCTCTTAAACTCTTGAATAAAAAAAATCAAACTGTTTAAGTGATATTTTATGATTAAATAAGCACAAATGATAAATAAATATTTAAATACTATATCTTTTGTCGGTATATTATATTTTGTTTAGACCGAATAATGTTTTCATCTTTTAATTCTATTCTAAAAAATATGACTAATATTTTCTTATGTACGTATATGTATATATATATTTTAATATGTATTAAATTATGTAAATTATTTAATTAATTATAAGATCATGATTTGCAACACATTTATTTGTAATGCATTATTATTGTATCGCCCAAAAGACCGTCGCCCAAAAGACCATCGCCCATTTGTCCGTCGCCCATTTTGAATCGCCCATTTGACCGTCGCCCAATCGCCGTCGCCCAATTGACCGTGTCCCGGTGATAAATAACCATCTAATGGTGCAAAACGCAATTATAACAACGTCAGAGATATGAGTACTTTCATTAATCAAATTAATTCAGAGAATAAAAAATATTAAATAGAGAACTCATTGTTAGTAATATATAACGTTTTAATTTACTTCTAGAATATTATACAAAACAAAATTGTTTCTCTTTCATATTATATTTCTCAAGCTTATAATATTGTGTACTTTACTGTATTTCTAAAGATTTATTACATGTAAATATTAAATAAATTAACTGGTTTAAACTCAACTTTTTAGGTTATAAATATTATTTGTGCTTCGTTCTGATTTTTAAAATATATTTTTAAATTTAATGGTTAAATATTTAAGATTTTTAATGTTAATATTTAAGATTTTCAATGCAAAAAGTTTTCACTTTATTTAAATTAATAATAAACTAAACATATTTAAAATCTATAATAATTTAAGAATATTTTAAATCCATATTAAAATAAAAAATATTTTTAAAGTGGAAAAAAATATTTTGAATAAATCTTGAAATTTTATTCTGAAACTTTATAATTTAAAAAATATTTAAATTATTGTTATACAATTTTGTGTAGTTTCATTTCAAAGGCGTCAGTAAGAGGGATTTTTGCAACACTATGTGCTTAGTATTATGTTGGTAATGAATAGTAATTATTTTGAAACTTTGCCCCTTTTTGTTGAAAATGTTTTTTCAAGCGAAATTTTAAAAATTCTCTAAAAACCATAACTTTAAATTGCCAGCATTCGTACAAATTTAAGTTTATATTTTTTTCTGTATAAAGAAGCTAATACAAATCCACATCATTTATATTATATTTTAAATCCCGTATAAACTAATCATATTATAAAAAAAAAAACATTTTTTTTATAAATTGATGATTTTTATACATATTTTGATAAATGTTTTACAATTTAAATCGTTAAATTCAATTTCGTTCGTTAAAATCAATTTAGTTCGTTCTCAAGCGCGCTCAAACCTGGGATTTCCCAAATTTGCTTACATGTGACAGTTCTGCTGTCATCTGGCAAGCGCTCGCTGCGCCCGCTCCGAAATATGTTATAATCACGGCACTTTTCTTTCAGTGTCAATTGAAGAAGATTCAAAGTGATGTATAAATTATGAGTGTGCCAGTAAGTGTTTGGTTATAAATGAATAATATAACACGGTTATTCTAGCGATATTACCATTGACTTTCCAGGATCTAATATTAAAAGACAAACAGCGGTGATTTGGCAATTAAAGGTATACATACCAAAGTTAATTAAACATATTACAATGCTAGTAATAATGAAAAATCTCGTATTAGTGTAAACAAAAAGTTACATTTTACCCACTATATAGTATCGTTTACAGTTAATTTTCAGAAGCAACGATAGATCTAATAACATTTACGTATGGCAAACAATTATATATGACATATTGCTACAATTTTGTAGAAGATGAAGAGATGCCAATCTACGTGTTTAATCCTCTACAGTAACTTTTAAACAACAACCGAAGAACAAATTTTGTTCTTCGGTTGTTGTTTAAATTTAATTTATGGATTACATATATTAGTAGTAATAATGTGTTCAATGTTTACTCTTGATAATGGTCTTATTATTTTTTAATTATTTTTCAGAAGCAATGATGGAACAATTTGATGACCAATATGGCTACAACGTAGAATTGGTATATATATAAACAAAGAGTGAATCTTCTCATGTTGAAGTCACTCAGCAAGTATTATCTTTTTATAAAGAACATACTACATAAGTTTGATGTAACTGAATATCTTGAATTTGGCTATTCCGAAAGAGGAATGATATCACAGAACAAAAATTGAATAAAAACCATGACGTATACATATTTTGCCACATCGGAATTGAAAATAACCCACTCTAAGATATTTTGGCTATCGATTATTCCAGGTATGCAATCACATATTTATAATCATTGTAAAATGTCGTCTATTAGATAACATCCAAGAAACTATACATATGTATATTGCGAGTCGTCACTCGGAACGGAACGAAAGGTGAATTTTTTTGCTGTAATAATGCTTTAAATTTATTTTGCTGTAACCAAGCTTCTTCAGATAAATAACCGACTGCATCACAATCATTGTCACGCGCATATGTGCATTAAATCGGAAGCAATGCTAATGTTTATGTATTGTAAAAAGAAAAACTCACTTTTCGGCCTCGGAGCCCGTCGCCGGGTATTCAAAATTTGAAGATTTCATTACAAAGATTGTTTTATGATTGCTTATCCAATTTAATCAATGTATTCTTTTAATCCTCAGCACATTATGTATATATTTAATTTCCATAGTTATAACACACCTAGTTAATTTGCAATCTGATTATTTATATTCAGTCAAATGGAACAACGCACATGAAGGATTAATGAAAATTATTGTCACTTAGCAAAATTTTATTTATAAATAATAACTATTTAAAACTGTTGTCACGATACTGTCGGCCATCTTGTTTTATATTTGAGTGCTTATTTTTGATTGGTCGAAACAACAAAATGCATTACCGTTGACTCGAAAATCAATCGGAACAAATTTAATTTTGTTTACGTGTATTAACAAAGCGATACGATTTACCGAAAACCCAAGATTGTATTTTCTAACGTACCAAGCAGAGTTTATGCTTTTATATTATAATTATATAATAGATTAACAAAGTTAAAATTTTTGTTAATGCCATAAAATAAAAAACTATTTTTATAATTCAATTTCTTGCTAAAATATATGTATATATTTTTTTATGTAATAATTATTTTTTAGGCTATGTGAAATGCAGAGTTATAAATACAATTTAACTGGGATAACATTTCTTTGTATTAAATTATTTACTTTTAACTTCTGGTTTGCTCTTTATACGACTAATAATTATCTAAATATGTTATATTTATTATATCTAAATACGGAATTAAGTGCAGTATTGTGTGTGTCAATCCTGCCCTTTTTTAATCAATGTTCTTGTATTTTTTGAAGATAACCATTAAAACTTATTTATTTGCTTGCTAGAGTTGCTAAGTTCTTGGGTTGTTTTTTGATTTGATTAGTGAATGAAAACATGGTTATTATGATTCTGAATCCATATAGAGCGAATAACTCCTTGTTAAAAAATATTAAAAGAAAATTTAAAAGATATACAAGAGGGATTACGGGTCGTTTCTGTATTTGTATCCTAGTGCCTTTCTGCTGGGATAGTTAGGATACAATTCATTGCATTCTAGGCGTAGTTCTCAATGAAGCACTTTTAATAATTGTTGACAATCCGTCTATGATTAAGGACCTGCAAGCTTTAGAGTGACATAAAGAATTGCGAATGCGATCTAGTCCCTTGCATGTCGTTATTATAAATTTTATTAACAGGTATTTTGGTCAAGTTAGGTGCAACCGAGTGTTGGTCAAAACATTGAAGACTTTTTTAATAACTCTCAACGAATCTATTTAATTGTATGTAGGACGCGAAGGTATTCAGAGCGACGAACGAAGTGTGCATAACGACAGAGCGGCGTCGGAGAGCACGCTTTGCTTGTTGTGTTAGCATCTAACAGCATCTAGCGGCCGCTAGTCGCCGGCGGCTAGCCGACAGTGCGTATGGGCCCTAAAACACCTTGATAATGCCCGTGTATTATTATGCTGACCATCTGTCAATATAAAACTGCCCTTGAGGTTAAAATACAAATCATATAATATAAATACTTGATATTATATATAAATACTAACCAATAAACTGAAATAAATATTGACTCAAAAAATGATTCTGACTATCTGTCAAAATAATTCTTACCATTTATTATAAATTCCGAGCAATTAATATAAATTCTGACCATCTAATATTTATTCTGACCGATGTGTTCTGACATTTTAATATAAACTCTGATCAATGTAACATAAATTCTGACCGCAACGGTATTGAAATTCTAATAAAAAAAATATGGGCCTTTTAATTCCCCTCATCTAATTTTGATTTTTATATTTTTTTAAAAATAAACTTTTTTTGGAGCTGAAAATATTTAGAATTAAAAATATATTATATTATTTAAAAACTTATGTGACTACTAGACCGCATATTGGAATAAAAAAAAGTTATTCCTTTTCGGTCCTTCTAATATACATATGTATATATTTTAAAATTGTACCAACTTTTTACAGTTCTTTGACTAACACTTCCCTCGCCAAATCCTAAATTGATACTTCTCATGGCCTGCACCGCACTGTGTTTCAGTTTGAATTCGTACACATAAATGGATAGGCAAATCTTTTGTCGAAACTAATATATATGAGCCCAATAAAAATACATATGTATCTACTACGAACGTCTTATTAAAATCACAATCCGTTTATTGAGTAAAAATCGGTCACATGATAAAGAAACAAAAATGGAATTTGATTTATATAAGTAGAAATAGTATCATTAAAGTTGTAGCAAAAAATCTCATTACAACGTATATACGCACGCTAGTATTCGTTTGTTTTCTACACATTATATAACAACGCATCGTACAGATTGCATGTACTGCGAATGCGCCACAACGATTGATTGCATGCGAGGGATGATGTTCTCGCCTTTTGCCGCTAGTCTAGCAATTCAGAGTGGGGGTAAAGTGGTGGGGAGGAGCCGGCGTTCTCTCGCGCCAGTCCGCCGCGGGCCGTCGCGCGGTGTAGTCGTTCATTCGATCCGCTAGTGCCGGTCCCCTCCCTTTTACTGTTTAGTGACCTCTTCCACAAAATTTTCGAAACGCCTTGTGCTCGTTTGTGTTCAGTGACTGTTGTTTTGGAATCCGACAACGGAAGGATTACTACAAAAGACGGACCCATCCGAACATTAGGTGAGTGAGGAAAATAAAAAAAATAACAAATGAAAAAAATATTTGAACGGAAGCGCGCTTCGATCGTTGTATGTAGAGGAAGTGCAAAAAATACAGTTAATCCAAAAATAGTTCGAATCGGGGGTGCGTGTGCCTGTGCCACTGTATTTTTTCAAAGCATCCCTTCGTCGTTTAGGTATCGCTCCAGTGCTTCTCAATTTGTAATGTTGTGTTTCGTCGGGCGCTTCTTATTGTTGTGGGTAGATGCGTTATTTTGTTGTGTTGGTAATCTGACGTACTTCATATCCATGAGTCACATATTCTACCTATGATTCGATTCTATTCTGCGGTTTTATAAATATCGTTATCTACGTGATTCTATCGACGGTTTTTATTATTAACGTGTCTGTGAGAGTTGCTCATTCGTGCGTATATGTGAACCATACACGTATTGATGCAATTGGTTTAGAGCTTAGAATAATAAAATATATACTTGTTCTATTTTTTATATTCAAATACAGATTCCAATCATATCCTGAAGTTGAAAAAAACATTTTTCATATGATCTAGATCAGGTCTCGGCATCCTTTTTTGGCTGCGGAGCAAAATAATTAAAATGTGACTACTCGGGTCAGTGAATATTTTGGTCCTAACAACCATATATGTGGTCTGGTCGTAAGCGCACATGTACATATATTCAAGAAAAATAAAATGCTATTTGCAGAATTCAAATGGGTCACTTGGTGACCCGCGGGTCATAGGTTGCCGAGTCCTGATCTAGATTCTAGAAGTTCATCTATTATTCTAATCATACACAGATCCCAATCGTATCTTACAAGTCTTGAAAGCTTAACTCAAAAAGCCATAATACAAAAGTAGAAATTTATGTAAAATAATCATGTTTTATTCATTAAATAGAGTTGTTCTAGATCTTCTAAGCAACTCTTTTATGGATATCAATTATTTCCCCATACTCGATTTTAAGTATGTATATTTCGGAATTTTAATTAGGATGTTTTTGTAACTTCACCTTATAAATAATTAATAAACGTAAAATAGTTTAATTAATAGCCAAAGACATTCTTAAAATATCATTTTTTATACATTAGTTTAGTAACAAAATATTTTAGAAGTTAATCTTATCTAATCAATTTTTTTATCGATGGTATTGTATTGATTTATTAGTTAGTTGACAAGTCCTTGGTTAAGTAATAAAATAACACTGTAATACAAGTTCATCTTATAATCACTAATTTTAAAATTTAAACATAATGCAGATCTTACACTTATATATGAGAAATATAGCTTGATGGGAAAATATGCATTTTCTTTATTTGTGTGGATATTTAGTGTACGTAACATTACACTTCATTTTTTCCCAAGTCAGTGGATAAATACAAATCTAGGCAATATTCATGTGATTGCCATATGCAATGCATCATATTGTTGAAGACGTTGCCAAAGCTATAAAATGTTTTGCTGCTAAGCATGAAACAATGCTCCAACAGCACGTCAACATCGAGGCAACAAACTCCTCAATGTAGACAACTTGAAAAAATGGCCGAATAGAACTTAGCCCTTTAAACTGATATGTGAAACGTGATTTGTTATCCACAGTTTTTAATTTTAAAAGTTTTGTTTTTACATTTATGTACATATTTTATTTCATAATATTTTATATTACTTTTTTTAATTCAACTCAATATTTAGACAATATATTTAAAGAGCATTAAATTCCGAATCGTGAAGTTAATATTGACGAATCGATTTTGTGCCCACAGAACAGAGTATATATAGAAGCAGCATTACACTGAATTTTTATTTTAATCCGATAGATTTATTTAAAGATATACATACATACATACATGTCATTTAATGAAATACTATGAATCTTAATGAAATCGAAATATTAAAAAAAGACAACTAACTGGCCAACTTTTGACCTTGTGTAAATTGTTGAAATGTCATCCCTGATTCTAAACCAGAAATTCTCGGGTTATCCCTCAAATAAAATCTAAAAATAGTCTTGAATTATTCCGAAAATATTTTTTAATACATGTCATATTAATGAAATTATATTGGAATACATTTTCACCGGTATATATATATTTTTAAAAGTGAAAATATAATTAATCTGGTAGGTGCTAGTAAAATTATATGATTTCAACTTTTCCATACGTATACTCGATTTACGTTAACACAGTCAGTTCGAGAGCTATCCATTTCATAATTATTCATAATTTGGAAAGAGATGGTAATTCTTGGGTTTATGCCCCTATTATTAGCTCTAAAGCACGTTTTGAGCACATTTATAGAAAAAATCTCTTTTTTAATTATAAATAATGATGAAATGGATAGCTCTCGAACTGAATGTGTTAACGCGAATAGAGTATAGTAACATATATATATATATTTTTACAGTGAATGTGTATTTTTCAATAAAGTTATATTTTCACTAGTGAAGTGTAAATACATTTTCACTCGTAGATATATAATTATATTAGCGAAAATATAATTTAACCGATACGCACAGTGAAATTATATGCTGTTCTAATATATGTATCTATGAAACTCAATTTGATAGTTGCGAAACGTCCATTTTCTGTTCAAACCCAAACCTAACTTAATTATAATTTTCAACTTTTATTAGGTCAACTCATTATTTAGGGGAAAATAAGCTAAAAAATAAGTGCAGACAAAAATCGAATCTCACATATTGCTCCATATTATGTCTGCATTTCGATATTATACTATGTTTTAAAAATATGATAGCTATCCTTACTGATATAACTATAGACTTATAATATAAGAGGGCTGATCAAAGTATTTTCAAACCGATTTTTGGTCAATAGGAAAGCGCAAAAACAATTATCACTTCTCAGAAGTCAAAAATTCACGTCAAAAGCAATAAAATCGTGTTGGAGCTTAGGTGTTTTTTTCTGGTAGTGGTCCCAATATCAGGAACGGCTACAAGGTATACCCAAAATATATGGTATATAAATAATAGGCCAGAAGCTTAATTTTTGTGATTAAATAAATTTATTGAGAAATTATTAAGATTAAAACATAAATTATTTAATATAGAGTTAATTAATTGTTGGTCAAAAAGATTAGTATATGAAACATGATCATAACTGCTTTTTCGTCTAAATCCATTTTTTCGTGATAATAACAATAATTTTTGCCTTAAAAAATGCATTATTGGTGCTTGTAGAATACTTTTTTATGATTAAATTAAAATAGAGTGAAATGGGCGATAAGATAAAATAATGCTGCCATGTGTATTTTCACGTACTGGCACATCCCTCAAAGCGATTGACTAATCGCAGGGCAGAAATTTAAAAAAAGTGATGACCACGCGTTGAATGTTATTATGCACTAACTCCTTAAAATAAATTAAATATTGCTATTTTAAAAGATTTCATCTTATGGTTATAAGTTTTGAAAGTCCAACTCTATAACATCTCAAGCTAATTAGTATTTTTTTTTATTCGTCGGCGTGTTATATTTAGTTCAGTAGTTTATTTATTATTAGCTGTAAATCTACCCCTGTAACATAAAAAGTTTTAGCCCAAGGTGTTAACAGCGTTGTCTAACAAAACTTTATTTTATTCGACATAAGACTTCTGCAACTCGGACCGGTATATTTTAATGCTAAAATTCAACGATGCTTGACTTAACTCATATCGTATATCTACAAGTTCTGTATCCACTGATCATCTATTCAAATACTACAATGCAGATTCTTATACTGATATTGATGAAAGAGCAAAATAAAAAAAGCGTTTGTATTCGACAAACAAAGCAGTTAGTTTAGATGTTAGGTATCAAACACATTTTCTTAAGTCTTAAAACATAATATTTTTGAGGAAATCGCATCATGAGCATAAGTTATTTTGTAGAATAACAGTTCATGGATGATGTAAATGCGCCTTACAAATCGAACGTGTGGGTGAAGTGTGATTGAAGACACCGCCTCTGCTTCTGCTCCGCGTGTGATGTTCGCCGACAGCTGCAGACTTTATTGAGACGTTGATGCATACCGAACGATTCTACAAGAAGCATATCCTGTATATCTTCCTGCGGAAACGAGATATGAATGTTTCGGCTCGAACCTACCGCAAGATAAACCTCGTAGAATCTGTCCGAAATGTCAGCACGCGGAATCTGCCAATGCACCCGGAGGATATTGACTCGCGGTGCCGTTGAACTTTGGTTCCTAATGTTGTAATTTGGCACCCACCTTATTGCCCAACGACTGGCAGTCGGACTGGGAAATAGTGCGTGCGTCTCCTACCGCTTGTGCCAATAGCAGTGACGTTCTTCTCTGGATGCACTTGCATCAAAAATAGACGAAACCGACGACATTCCTTGCCCACGTGCCCGCGACCTACTCAGATCAGACAAAAAAATCTCCCTTGATTCTATCTATAAAAAAACTTGCGAAATCCACCACACTTTCCAAACGTGAGGCATGGATTTATGGTTCACGCTGAGTGTTTGCATAACGTGCATACGCACCATGCTTTGCCATTCGTCTCAGTTTTGCTACATGAGAGTTTTAGTGAAAGGTCGATTAGACTCGCCCGCCTTTTGATCTGCCGTCAAATTCAATTTACTATAATTTTTTCGCATTAGTTTTATTATAATGGGAAAGGAATACCTTATTATACTAAAGATAAATCATCACTATGATTTTAAAACTATAGAGATCATAGATACGGATGTAGAAAATAGACCAAGTGTACTACAAAAATAAGTATATAAAGAGTTTTGTGAATAAAAGGCAATAGAAAAGGCTCTTAATTGATTTGAATATCGATTCAATTATGAAACGACGAATTCAATAAAATTGCTTAAATATTATTAGTGAGGAGTTTCCACTACAAATTTGAAACTTTGCACTATATATTTAATCCATTTTCTGTTAAAAGCAAAACCTAACCTATATGAATTAATCAAAACCTAACTATACTTATGGCAGTATCATAGCTAGGAGACCAGGATGGTGGACCGCCCCGGGCGGTACTTGCTTAGGGGGGGCATTTTCGCGATGGAACGACCGTTGGTGTTATATGTTTTTTCAACTAAATGCGATCAAAAATATATATCCACGAATAGCTAAGTACTAATTTAATTATTTGGTAAATATCCGGTCATAAAATGCCGCTCTTATACATAAAAATATTTTCTTAGAATCGGTAAAAGTCGAAGTTTTACCATATGTTTCCCATTCTCATGCTAAAATAATGCCTGATAACAATTAACATAATTCATCAAACTTGAAACCTTTTTCATTTTTTTATATGCATATAATGTGTGAAGGGTATGTAGCGTAGGAAGAGGGTTAAAATAGGCTACCTGTCCCGGAAAGTTTCAGCATATTAAAGACATGCATTAACTCACTTATATTTAGGAAGGTCAGATTTTGTATTAGATAATTTTATAGGGGAGGGGGGAGGAAGCAAAGTTAAGGATCACCCTAGGGGGCTCAAACCATAGCTACACCATTGCTTATGGTGTCTCATTTTTATCTCAGTTCAAGTAGTTGTCTTATTATTTTTTATTTTATTTATATGTTTAATATTCAAGTAAATCAAAACAACCTGTTACATTAGGTTTATTATAAATTATGTATTACATAAAAAAAAACTTACTCGCGGATATCAATTGTATCTTCAGCGATAACACAGATATAAGAATTCAATATTGAAGATTTTCATTACTACTCCACTGTTCCCTAAAATGCTTCTATTGTATGATACATCTCTGTTTATTACTTTGATGTCTAGGAATTAAGCTTAATAGCATTTTTTTTTAATTTTGACTAATACCCGACTAATTCTCCCAGTGGTATAAGTTGGTGACTAATACCCGAAATTTCTGGTATTAGTCACCAACTTAAACCACTGGGAGGATATGTAAGAGATGAAACCAAATATATATATGTATATACATACGTGTATACATTTATTTTTTATTTTGAGAATATATATGTTTAAATATATATATGAGATTATTGAACACTACTTATAGGCCATTAACTACCCGCAGAATTAACGATCCGTTACTCCATAATCAATAGTTTAATGATGATCAGATTGAGTTTTAAACCGAGCAAGAAGGCATATAAGACGATTTAAATTTCCTGATCTGCCCACGTAAACTCGGTCGCCCCATATACATTTAGCATCGCATTCGCCCGAGGCTGAATCGTGAATCATACTCACACATTAGTAGACGGATACAGTTGCTTTTTGATACGATTGCTAACGTAATCCGCGTTAACCTCAGAGCAGCTTGTCTTCTGTCTTCTTATCACTACACGCCTCCGCATGTCACGTCTTTTGAATAGTTAGTATATATTGTTAGTTTATATATTGATTATCGCTATACAATAATCTTCAACTTTGTATTCACTTCAGGATCTATAATCAAAATGACATTCATATTACTAATTTTCAAGTAAAGATGATCACAATAAATTATAATTACATATATATAAGCTGTGCGATTGTTTCGCTGGTCCTTCGTCAATAATCAAAGTCTCAAAAATAATTTAAAAATCAAAACTCAGTTTTAAAAGAGTTCAAATTTAAGAAAAAAAATCATAATTTTACAATCAAAAATATTTTTCAGTATTTTCTCAAAACAGTGTTAATAAAAAACAACGTGTACTTTTATCCTTTATTATAGGCAAATCCTGTTACCTATCTAGAGGTTACAAAGCAGCGATTCGAAAGCTACAAATAGCTTCTAAAGATTTTTTAGTGACTTCAAAAGGAATATGCGTCATAACCACGAGTGTTAAGATCATAAGAGATATTTTGCTAGTCGATCTTGATTCTAGATCATCCAAAGTGTATAAAAAGTTATTCAGATTCGCGAAAGTGATACCGCGCGTGCCTCACTCATCCCATTATTGTTTTTTTTTATTTCACCATCGAAAGTGGACCTTGAGATGCGGTCGCGTATTTTTGCGGTCAGTTCTTCTAATTGGCGAGATCGCGGCCCGTACTCGCTTTTTAATGCACATTTCACCTTTCGCCTCGGATTTGCATATATTAATTTATACCGCTTTTATATGTATGTCTGTCGTAAATAGCGCGTTTTAAATGTCAATGCCAATGCTGCCTGTAACGCACCGGCGTCTGAATAGAAAGCGTTTCGAGTTTCACACGAGTTTATTTTCAGCGGTTGGATGCCGCTTGCAGTTTACTACTTCAATCGTTTGTGGGTTTAACGACCGAATGGTCCGTTAAAAGTAGCCCGAATATGCTTACGATTATATTATACATATCCAGTATTTTAATAAGGAGTTGGGCTTCAAGCTATGTGGTTAACTGCAGAATGTTTTAATTTAACTCCAGGGCATATTTTTAATTTAAGTTACATAAAACATTTTAAAGTTCTATTGAGTATCAGTATCAGCTTTTTATTTTCCTCTTTCTGGATCTTATATGTTTAGTTGGTTAAAAATTACATTGTATAGATATATAACATAGTATTACGGGATGCAGATTCTCGGTGATTCAGCATCTATAGTCAGCGAAGCGCGCTCTAATATCATTTGTTCTCTGGAGGACCCCTGTATGCCTATTTTTGCCGTAGTTGGGGGATCCTGTGCCGAAGATGCCTTCTGTACGGTCCTAACTAGGCAAGGGCAAAGCCCAGGTGGTGATCACACAAGCCAACTTGTAGAAACTTTTCTGCCAACTCTTGCTGCAAACCTGGAGGTGTGCCTTCTCTATGGTGCGCACTTATGTCCAAAACTTCTCAAATTTATGTGAATCAGTTTTTTTTTTATCTTGTTGTAAGATGTGGTTTGGCATTACAAACAGACTTTTTTCATGAATATAAGATATTTCAGGCTTTGAGCCCAAAGGGGTGCTACTTTACAATCAAAGTAGCTGCTGGAAAAGCTGGTAACAGTTCATTTTTATGAACATATATAAACAATCACATAAATTGCATCGCTTCTTGGACACGCCCAGAAAATGTGTTCACGCTTTAAAAGTTAATGGGCCGGAACTCCGGTGATCGTTACCAAATGGTTAGAAGAAAAAAAAATATTACTGCTGCTATCCGGTAGTGGAAACGAAATAACCAAAATTCACATATTTATATTGCTAGTTTAAGTCAGATGTTGGCGGGTCAATTGCATCGCTTCTTGCACTCATCCACATTCCCGTTTTCTCCTTTATAACAAAATACATACTTATATTGGTGGAATAAGACTGTTTTTACGAATCACAGATGCGGATACTGGCGCGTCAATTGCATTGCTTCTTGGATTCATCCACGAAATGGTGACTCGTGAACATAGATGATTGTTTGATTGTCAAATACATTTGACTTTTAATTCCAACTGCTTTATAGTTTTCTCTTTTTTAAGTAAATATTTGTGTAATTATAGGAAATGTAAATGTATCATACCAATATAAAAACGAATATGTAATTATAAAATATTTTTATAAACATGATATTTTTAAATTAAAATCATATTGCCATCTTTGATACTATTTTATATATATATATGTATATAAGTTAATTAACGTATTCTTAAATATACATGTATTTATATATTAATCATCTATGATCGGAATTTTCGTTGTTTGAAATTTTTGTAATACGCAATTTTCGTTTGCACAGTAATCACCGAATCCCACGAAATATATTTACATTTTAAAAGTGAAACTTCCAGATGATCGTTTTGGCGATCGTTAACAAGGAGTAAATATAACAATAGTCCTTTTGCGCAAGGTACAGCTCATCGTCTATCGCGCATCTTTTTTACACAAAATAGTAGTTTTCTCTTAATAATACTACTCTCGAGGTGGTCCGTCAAATATTAACAATTAATAGCGAAACTGTTTAGTCCCGAGATCTCTCTTCCATTGTTAGGCTTTACTTCATTTGCTAAAAACGATCATTAGAATGGCTTATAAATTAATTGTGCAGGTGGTTGAAAACGCCAGTTGCAAAGTTTAATAAATGTATTTTTTTTATGTTAGAAATCTATTTTAAATTAATATTTTTTACTATTGATTGATAAAATTCTCTGCGATTGACTAGATAATATTTTTTGTATCAGTGATTTATATATAGAATTTATTTTATTCAATGAAAATATGTATTTTACGATATCATAAATAAAAAATCGACTATAACAAAAAAAGTTGTTGAATCTTTGTGGCAAATAAATGTGCTCAAGTTTATTTTTATCTACGAGTTTTACTTAAAATTAAAGAAATAAAATTTTATTCGACTATAACAAATAAATATATTTGTAATAGTCGATTAAAATATATTTGTCATAATCGATAACACTAATGACGTCAATTATATCTACAATAACAACAAATATAAAATGCTTTACATTTTCTTAACAATAAACTACGCACATATGTAATAATTTAATATATACAATAGTACAGTTTAACTATCATTAAATCAAATATTATTTTAAGTGTTTTATCCAAAAATTAAACCTTATTAAAATTAATATATCGATACAGTTAAAATCAGTGTGTATTTCTAAATGATATGAAAGTACTTTCAATCTTAGAATATAAATTTAGATTTTATTATTTAAAAGTACTTTTATTGGAGAATCTTAACAGCAATGATTGATTTTAATCGTGGTTGTCAAATATGGTTGTCTTCACATTCTTTGGAATCTAAAGAAGTTGTAGCAAAATGAGCAAGGTTTGTGTTTAGGAACGGTGTTTTTTGTTGGCTATTCAGCTGCTTGTCGTCCATCTTTATCTGCAGTGACAGTTTTTTTACACAAAGATATCAATTTTGCCCGACATGCTTAATTCCTACAAAAAAGAGCAGAACCCCGTTGTGTCCAACAACATCACGAGTTTACAGCAAGCACTTTTCAATTTAGCCAATCAATCACGCGCACGGTTTCGGTAGTTTACTTATGAGCTACTGCCAAAATGTTGACAGATGCAAAACGAATCTCAAAGAGCAACATCTGCTCCGCGTGTAGATACCATTATTTTTTTGCACAGTACACACAACAATAGTATCTTCATAAAATCTCTATTAGTGCTTCTGGTTCTTCATCTCCCCGACACAACAATCTAAAACCGAGTCACGTTTCGACTTAGAGCATACAGACCATCATGGACATGTTATATTTTTAACTGTGATACAACAAAACATCATGGGTATTTTTTGCAGCAGCAACAGAACCGGTATCGATGAACTGCCTCTGTCACTTTTTGGATATGTGGGTTAATCGAGTGCCTCTTGGTGAATTTTGGACGGGGTGTCGATCGATATAACGTTGTCAAAACAAAGGCAACATTATTTAAAAAATCAGTGTCTCTCCTGTAATGTTCATAGTATATTGTAGTTAAACGTGGTTAAGATGTTCTCCGGAATATGTACTTTTCTGTTCAGGACCGGATTGGGTTCCTATGAGCTTTTTAATTGAATCCCTGCATAATTCCGAGCGGTGAGGTAATAATCGTCAGTCGATGTAAGGTTTACAGTTAAGTTGAACCGCTCAATACCCGCTGGCTGTCGGTCGTTTTGTTCGGTTCAGCGGAGACTCAGCTGAAGAGCTGGTTTGGTTCCGAATTGCACAATCCGCATTCTTTACAGTTACTTGCATCATTTCGGCGACGGTCACTATGTTATTTGGTAATGATGCATAATGACGATGCACCAACGAAGATGATGATGCCGTCGAAAGGAGAGTCTGATGAGTTCGTGAGTTACTAATAAAATTTACGAAATTCTTCTACACTTCTTCCAAAAGTATTACATTCATTAAATTAGACGAATGTTTGTAGCACAATAACAATCGTGCCTATATATACTTAATGTTCTACCGATGGTTAATCTTGAACTTTAAACAATCGTATTATAAAGCTATGTGGGAGAGCATTCATTATTAAACGGATAGGTTTCCAAGATTAATCTTTAAAATGAGGTCATCCTGAGAATTGATTGACGCGTGGGGTTTAATAACAGATTATATCAAACGTATTTAGTTTTAATATCGTGTACTATACAGTATGCATAATTATATTTGTATATTATTAAACTTTTTTCTTGTAAGGACTGATTTTTTTTGAAAATTTCAGCAATTAGTTGCTTCACTTCTGTTTTTAAAAAATAATTTGAAATTGTATTGATATCAACACTGGCTTAAGATAAATTAAATATGTATATGTTACACCGAATCGGTGAAATCTCTTATTGCGTGAAATGGGCAAAATTTTGCCTAATTCATGAAAAATGTAAGCCCGTTGATTTGTTCATGAATTAAGCAAATTATCTGCCGAATGCGTGAATTGCGCACGTATTATTTTGTTTATTTAGTGCATTGAGCAAAGTAAATATTACTCTGGTGATGTTTTTCGTAAATTGACCAAATGTCATTTGATCATAAAAATATAAATTAATCATTAACTACAGTGTTTATCTTCATTTAGAATTCTAAAAAAGTCTAGAACATTTTATTAATAGATATTTTGAACAGATACTCCATAATTCATTGCAAAGAGTTATTCATGGGGTGTTCACTATTCTGAGCAACGCTCGCTCGGACCTAACCTGTCCTACAGTTATATGTTATATTATAATAAAACATATTCTATTTCATTAAATTACAATATATTTACCAATCTCTTGGCATCAGTTACACGACCAGATAAAGTGTAAGTACATTGCCACCATTTTTATCGGCAATAGATAAACTTTACTGGAGAAAAAAAATTGCACCCTTCGATAAACGTGACGCTTCGAAACTGTCAAAAATTACATTTGGCATAGTTACAAAAAACACTATCTCACTGGCTTTATCGCTTAATGCATGCATTCGGCAGATACTTTGCCTAATTAATGAATGAAGCACCGAGCTTGACTATATTTTTTGACTGATATTTTTTGCCTATTTTAAGTAATAAGCGATTTAAATATTGTTTTTGTTTTTGTAGAATCGATTGCTGGAAGTAGTGTTATGATGACATGTATAATATTTTTGTTATACTTTTATGGGTACGTGTGACATGTACCTGTTTTAATTATTTCGCTGTATTAGCTAATATTTTTTTGTGCCACAAAGATTTAATTATCTGGCTTATATCTACAATTATACGATTTTACTTAAAAAATGTAAAAAATCACCATTATTTTTTTGCTATTCTTAAAACAAAATTTTTACTTTAGTGCTTTTAAAATGTATTGTAATCTTTTTATAATGTATAGCTATAAAAGCGACTAAAAATATTTTGTTTATGCCAAAGCTAGTCAATATTTTTTGCAAAATTGGTTCATTAATTAAACAACCTAATAACGAACAATCAGCAGATCTAAAAATGGTTGAAAAGCTTTTAAGACAAATTTACATGCGTGAGAATCTAAGTATATTCAAAGGGTTTAAATGTCTTTTTGAAAAACTTTTTGCAGATTTAATGAATCAAGAAAATGAAAAGTTCCGTCGCAGATGCCTTGATAAATGATAACACGTGTATTCTAAATTGCTATCCAAACGGCCGTTTATAATATACTCTATTAACGAATGGCAATTTGGTTCAAAAATATTGACCGTCCTACCGAAAGGTGCGGAAAACAAAACCTATGGAGTAGTAGGTCATGTTTATAAATACGAGAATGCAATTTTTTTCTGGCATTCATACTTGAACATCCAATTCGGAGTTCAAGGCTACAGATCTTCAAGAGCTTTCAAGCTTGGACTGAATGAAAAATTATCTTAATAAAATACGTTTATTTATCTTTGAGTCAATGGTTTCATTTTTTATATTGTGATTCAATTTATGATGATTTGCTAATTCATGTGTTTATATTTACCGTTCAAACATTTTTCGACAAATTGTGCAAATTTGCCGGACACGCGCAGAAATTGCGCCGAAACCCGTTAAGCGCGCAGTTCAAGGTCATCGATGTTCGTACGGTTTCTACGATCAATTTCGTTGAAAATTCGACGGTCATTTTCGGACACATCGAGTGGTTTCGATGCGTAATATTTACCGCACCATTTCCTATGTATCAAATTCCGGCATTGTGTATATGATAAACAACAACTAGATACAAAAAAACTTTACTAATCAGTAACAGTATATTTTTCTATTATTTAGAAATGTGGATGTTTTACTATGTCATGACTTTTTATTTATTTTATTTTATATTTATAATATATTTACGAAATTCCTCATTAGTAAGAAATTACTCATTCTGCTTTTACAATTTGATACATTAAAATTATCAATTTATTATGAATACATTTAGAAAAATATAAGTACACTTAATATTTATTATTAAATTTTAAAAGAACAAATAAGAAAAATAAGAAGCATATTAAAGGAAAACAAAAATAACAATTATACAGTGACATGATATATGTATATGTATAATAACTTAATTTTATTTGATTAAAGTTATTTTAAATTTTTTAATGTCCTTGCAATTATTCTTAGTTGATTTTGGTAAATCATTAAAAGTTTTAAATGCAATATGATATGTTTAATATGTTTCCCCGATGTGTCATGATTAGGGTTTATAATACTTAGAAATAATAAAAACAACACTGACTGGACAATTTTTGCCCCTCTCCCCCCTCCCTTAAAAAAAATTGAAATGACATCCCTGATTTTAAACCTAAAATTCTCGGATTATCCCTCAAAGAAAATCTAAAAAAAAACTGTCGAATTATTTCAAAAATATTTTTTAATATATGTATGTATGTCATTTCAGTGAAATTATATTGGAATATATTTTCACCGGTAGATATATTTTTACCAGTGAAAATATAATTTATCTGGCAGTTGCTAATAAAATGATTTGATTTCAACTTTTTTATATATATATTGATATATACATTTACATACTTATTATTTTTTATTTATGTGCGATGTATAAATTTTACAGTAAATGTTAAGTTATATTTTCACTATTGTAGTCCAAATTCATTTTTGCCAGTAGATATATATTTATAGTATAATATATCATCATATCGTATTTGTTTATATTTATACAAATACGATACGATTCATCTGCAATACTATTATTTTTTATCTTCACATCTGCAACCAAAGTTTCCATATGCCAGGCTTATTGATTTTGTGAGCCTCCTAATTATTAGGAAAAAAACCTCAAGAATCATATAAATTTTCCCGTTCGGTTTGTAAATCGCGTGTTTGCTCTCGTAATTACCGTCAGTTCGTATCATGGAGATGTGCCGAAGAGAACCGGTCCAATTCTCGAGTCGCTCGATCGGTTTTCCGAAATCGCCACGGCTATTCCGGATTACATCATTTCGGATTAAACGCACGGTCCGTGTACTTTTTTACGCGGCCTATGATTTTTTTCTCTCGCCGAGAATCTGCTGTCGGGATAACGGTTAATCTTTCCAGTCTGGCGAAAAAAAATCACCAACCGCGGCAATTTGGTTATATAAAATTTAATAGGCATTTCATTCGGATTGTGAACGCTTTTTCAATCTGGAACACTCAAACGAGATTTTGGCTAAAAGAAAAAATGAAAACCAACGCTGGCTTTGTAAATAAATGTTCGTGTGTAGAAAGGTGCCAGAAATATCAAGCAAAAGCCGCTGATGAATTCATCAGTGAAAATTTCATCGGTGAAAAATGACGCGTGATTATTTTGTCTGGAAGCGTCGCAAAACAGCTTTGAGCTTGAATATTTTTTTGGAATTCTTTGTTCTGTCTGTAAACTGACGGATTATGTGAAAACAAACATGACAGTTAAAATGCACAAGATTTTTTTAGGATTCAATGATGTCTGAGGACATTTTTGTTGGCATGAAATCTGTCGCTATCTACGTTATAATATCCACTAGTTAAATATTAACGAGTTCTTTTAAGTAAACATATAATTGTTTAAAATAAGCAGCAAATAAAGAACATGTTAACTGCACTATGAAAAGAATTTTAAGTATGTATAAAAAAAATGTTATGTTTCACATTTCTAATGAACATTTATTATCTTAAATAGTGTTTTCCATTTCTCGAAAAATGATAAATTAAACCAAACTTCTGAAGAATTCTCGTGAAATTTTAATATATGAAAAATATATGTAATATATTATACAATAGGTATTTATATTATTGCAATATATAGAAAATAATACTGATTTAATTTACAATAATTTGTGTAAATATTTATTAATATTAACTCTTAATATGAGTAATTTATTAAATTTCGGCAATTACAGTAGTTTTTCTTTATTCTTTTTTATGGATAATGATGTTATTATTATTTTAATTTTATTAATTTATTTAGCTATTATAGCTAATTGTTTATACACTAAACCGATTTAATCAAAAAATTTTGCTTGTCTAAAAAAATAAAATAAAATATTTTGACTAGAATAGACATATTATATATAAAATATCTAAATATCTCGAAACAACATTAAGTCAGTTCTGTAATAATGATACAAAAACGATAATAATTGAGCTAAGTGATGTCTATTATATATAAAGTTTTTAAACATGACCGTGCAGATTCATTAAAATTGGATTTGCATGATCATGATTTCTTTCTTAGAAAAAGATTATTCTTTCTGCCATTTCGATTGTAAAGAATTTATACCTGAACCAATTCTCCAGAGATCCGAACCGTAACAAATCGCCACAACTTCACAATTCTTTAGTTGTAAATCAAGCATGGTTAAATTATTCCAGATTTTTTCCTCAGAAACTACCTCGGCTCAATCAGTAGATATTCCATTAAACAATGGATTAGAAAGTATTTTTTTTTCTTAAAAAATTAAACTTCAAGCATTGCGGTCACACATGGAATATTATATAAAAACACCGCAGTCCTTTTGTGCTGTGGAAAACCAGCGTGACCACCAGTTATACTTGCATTGTCTATCCAAAGCCCGAGGCACAGAAATTCCTGACCACCTCCTCCATTTATCATCCATCTAGTGTCCGGCCAGACCCTCGTCGATCAGATGCTCTTAATTTGCTTCCGAAATTGATCAAGCTGAGTGACAAGCAGCCCAAGAGAGCGTTGACCATGAAAGCTATTTTTGACGAGTTTTTAGTGTATAGTAATCGATCTCGAAGATTATTCAGTCCTGCATCCTGAACTTCCCGCTCGTCAATCCCAACCATCGGTCGGAAATAACCATCGGTCTATTTGCGAACTCGGCATTTGCCTGCAGTCCCACAGCTGGTCATCCGATGACACCGTAACTGGCGATGACCTATTGAATGGGATGCGTTCGCATGCTCCACTTATTGACATTAGCATTATGCTGCTGCTGAGTAAACTGCGGTTCCTGCGATAGTCGTAAATCAAATTTGGTTATAAAATCGAGTGGGTGGATAGAAATCGTGAATTATGCTCGGATACACGTAATTGCTATGATTTTTTGCGTCTAATGCCAGCCCGTGATGAATGTGCACGCCTTATAGGATGGGTAGTCAATCTTTTTTTGGTGCGTTGGTTAGTGCATTGCGGAAGCGCTTATATGGAATATGTGTAGAGTTGACGCAGACTTGATGGAGCTTTGGGCAATTTGAGAAACAGAGATAGTCTCAATTTGGACACGATTAACTGACATGTGCTTGTAACTTTCTTGAGATGACTATACTCAAAATACTGCAGATATATTTCCCTCCAAAATCCATGGTCCTTTATGCGTTTTTATTTTCTTTCGAAATGCAAGATAATGAAACGTTTCATCTAAACAAAAAAAATGCTTTTACGCATTTAAAATAGTACATCAACCGTATATATTATGACCGAAATTCGCAGAATTCGTTCGTTAAACGAAACAAAATGTTAAAAAGCTCTACCTTTTATTATCGTTTAACGCTTATCTCAAAAACAGGTGTGCGTCGCAAATTTTTTACAAAGTTCCTGTTACGTTTTTGTTGTTTCAAGACGCAAATAATTTATTTCAGTAAATTCAATAATTCTGTCGCGGTTTAATTATCGCACAAAATAAATGCCAATACGGATCAAATTCGTTCCTAATATTATTAGCTATTTTATATATTTATAATAAATTCGATAAAATTATGTATTTAAAATGTTAATTCAATTTAATTAATTCAATTAAGCATTTTCCTTTTGATGCATATTTTGTAAAATTAATTTTTTTTAACGATTATTTAATTAATGGTTAATTAAATAAATATTATTAACCAAAATTTTTTTTCAATTAAATAATATTTTACATGCAATTTATTGATTTTTTGCACAAATTTAAAAAAATAATATCAGTAAAAAAAATACAAATACAGTAGAATATTCGAATACTTACCCGTTTTTTTTTCAACAGGATAATTTTTGTTTTGATGTTTCAACCCTAAATCAACAATGGTAGTGGAGATAAAATAATCTCTGTTAAGCTATGTTATACTTTGAGTTTTAATACGACAATAGATTTTAAAAAATCTGTCTGTAATGATTCCATTAAATTTAGAAAGAAATGTGTTTCTAAAAGTTTCGTTCCAGAAATTACGCCATTGAATATCCTTAGGGGTTGTTAGTGAGGATATTAGGGCTGCCATCAAAGCAGGTTAGAGATTAACGTGTCGCTTACATCATTTCACAGACATTTAAAAAGTTGAAGAATACGATGTAACTGGGATCAAAGTGCATAGTCCGGTATGAAACTCGTTTTTGTATAATTTATACATTATAATACTTTCTTAATCAGATTACTGTATTCAAATATTTCAACACTATTTTAATGTGTCAGTTCTGAGATTGTCAGCGATGTAGTTGGGATAGTCTAATATAGATTAGTTAAGTTGGATACAATGGTATGCACGCATATAAATCGGATTCCTTAACTTAAGCTATCAGAATGCGTGAGTCGTTGCATAAGATCCAAAAGCAGTATTACAATAAGAACGTGGCATTAAAAAATGATTTGTGTATAAACTTTTGACTGTATAATTACAGCTCGAAGCTATAGGTATCTGTCTATAAATGTTACCACGTTGGTGCACAACCGTGACTGTCGTGTCCGCCTTATTGGAACGTCAATATATTATTTTTGGGTTTTGGCTTTTGGACAAATGCAACGCGTCGCTGAAAAGGCATCCATCGACACCCAAAATATCCTGCTTCTATTCTTCTACCCGCGCCTATTCTTGTATCGACTTCGGCGAAGTTGCGACATATGTCACGCAGAGATTCCGAAAGGCCATTTCATAATATTTTTAATTAACTTCACAGATAGCGTATTCGGCTTAGTCACGTATGATGGTGCGTTGACGTTACTGTTTGGTGCCTTCGCGTCACGAATCAGTACCGTTTGTTGAATTAATATACTTTGAGAGTATCATAGACTCGTCTCGCATGCGAGAGGAATCACCGAATTCACCATGACTGGCCGTTTACGTTACGCAAATGCCGCTTATAAAACAAGCTAACGGTGCTTCTTTTACACTATCGCCAAAACACGCGATATGCAAGATTAGAAGTACAAGTTCAAGGCGGGTCAGCAGCAGGCAAGAGTCATATCGGAGTCATGAGTGTTTTCGATACCATTTCGGCTCTCAAGAAAACCGGTTTTTGATGCGAATCTTTTTGTTAAGTTTGCGGAAAAGAAGATATCCTTGAATATTTGCGCTATGGGTATATTTGCATACATGTACTACAAATAGTGCTGTGATTTTCAAGAGGAAATGTCTGTTGAGGTGTTGTAATTGGGTCTCGAAAAGAAGCAAAGTGAAGGTCATCATTTCAAGACTCATTTTGTATAGTACATATGTATTGTAAATAAATAACATCATATTTATGTATAATTATGTGTTTTTTTAGATGTTTAAAAATTTGTATGGTATTTTTTTTTTAATAAAACGCCTGATATGAATAGTATTTTTTTTGTCGTCGTATTCTGTGGACAAAAATTAAAACAATGAAACAGCTACGTGTCACACTTAACCGTAAAAACTGATATAAATATTATTGCCAAAAACTATTGATCCAAGTAACTACAATTATGCATGTAAATTAATTTATATTTTTGTGACACAAATGTTATTAATAGAATAATAGCAATCATAATTTCTACCGACTTGTTTTGAACTGTCGCTGCAATCGTATTGAGAGGAGCTGTGTCTATTTGTGATGCATCCCAAATATAAGAAGCTCTCTCTCTCTCTTTCGTCAGCTAATCCGTAGTGAGTGACTCAGAGCCATCTCCTCACGGCCAGCGTATTTGCAGTATGCAGCTTCCTGCGCGCTGATTCACGAGATAGATGAAGATCGTTACTTATCCCCCAGCTTCTTTTCTGCTACGTCCTTTGTGATGAGACAAATGGCGCATGATTCAATCCTGTTGACAGGAGCGAGTGTTTTTCTGCGGCTCATGATGAACTCAAGGACTCGATTCTAGTGGAACGCTGGATGCATTCTAAACGCATTTATGACCTGTGTTTGTATAATACAATCCGTGCTATGAATTATATAAAATAAACTGTATGAGATATTAAATATAGCTTCATGAGTCATTGCACCTATTATACGCATAGCACGTGTCCGGCCCACGTGCAACATTAAATTTAGCCATAGCCACAAACAGTCAAATATCCCCCTTTCGATTGCAAGCTTTGTACAATCTGTATGCGCACACACAAATAGCATTTATGGCTTCCTCCTGAACCGAACAGGACACTACTCCTTGCTGCTGCTGCTGCTGATGCCAATGAATAGGTACACAAGCGTGACAAACGCTGTCTTTCTGCTGGCATTCCTGTTCTTGCCTAATGGTCGTCTCTTCCATAAAACTTGGCGACGTTTATGGAATGTGGTTTTACCTTAGAGCCGGCGACGGTGAATCTCGTCAAATGCGATTATGCCCAACGTGCCCATAATCTGCGGGGTTTTCATCTCGTTAATGCTCAAACCGCCGGCGAGCTTATGGCACTCAAAGCTCATTCTAAATTGAATGTGTTAATATGATGCGCTATGGGGTAATTAGACGACCTATGAAAAAAAAAGTGTACACGTCTATAAATCCGCAATAAGACTAGTATGTCTGGAAAAGGTTAATGCGTACATAGTTGCATGGTGTTTACAAGAAATTAATCAGGTATACTTGTTTCGGTTTACGCATCAAAGATTCTTTCTATACATGGTCTTGATCAATTCATCTCTCCATAATTGTTGAGATTTAATGATTTTTTAGTTTTTGGAATCCAAAGGTTTTAGAATTCCTTCTTATGTACTTACATGGCTGTCGTTGGTTTCTATTATTTTTTTTCTTGATAAAGAGCTTGTCTATCATTCAATTTTTTTAAACATACTTAGTTTCTAAAGAGCTTAGAAATCATATCTAAAACATTTCGGATTATCTATTAGCTGATAGATTTACAAAAGATTCCTTTGATTTTTCCCTGCGCTAAGGATATCGCTAAATTATTGAGTTTCCCAATGGTTCATAAGTTTCATAACTCTTCGTTGATCATACCCGAGCATTAGACATTCGATAGTCGGCGATGTCAAGAGGTGTTAAATGTCAACAGCGTCAAAAATTGCATTAGTATTGAGTACACCAGTTGGCCTCGTTCAGAATTGCAGCCATAACGGATCAAGTTGTCACTATTCTGATATATTTAATTAAAATGTATCTTTTAATATTCTAAAGCTCTATTGTATCTAATGATTATGATTATTATCTTTAGTATGTACGCAGAACAGCATGTCTTGACTTCCTGCAATTTTCAGTACACTTCCTTTGGGTATATTTGCAAGATTTACTAAATCTAAATTAAGACATAAATTATATGTGCAACACAACGGATGTTGGTAATTTTTGGTGATGAAACAGTGTTTTGACTATTCATATTCTTTAAATTTCATTGTTCGAAACAAGCATTAAAAAATAGATAACCATCTCCAAGGGTGATAGATAAAAAATGGTACCCCTCGTTAACCAACCCAACATCATGGAAACAGAAAGATATAATAAATACTGATTCGGGGTTAAGTGGCTTCGTGGGAATGGTTAAACGCTATTCGGAAAGGCCCAGGTATGAACCTTTGGAGAGTTCACGCTTCTCGGAAGCAATTTTTCACCACAACACAAACACTATATGAGTGTAAGGTTTCTATATGATCCTCATTGGGAGTTCAGATCACGTAGAAGGAAGGTCGTATAAGGACTTTGAAGAATGGCCTAATTGACGCCCTCGGACGTCACAACAAAGATTTTCTCTCTTCAGCGTCCATTTGCATACGAAGTTCCGCGAATGTCCATTGTCTTCTACTCGTTCTTTTTTGTCTTTTCTTCTTCTCTTGTTCCATCTCGAGCGTTCGGTGCTATTCATATTCGTCATTGTTGTAATTTTAAAGGCCGGGCTTGTCTCGGCGAAGGCTTTCAACCTGTTATTTGCATGCGATTTGTGTTTATGGTGAGATGATGAGAGAGATGAGTCTGAATGTCATGATCTCATTAAGGCTCTTACACCTGGTTGTTGTTTTTAGGAATGCGACATAAAAAATCATTACTGCTTATAAGCAAAAAAGGCAAAATGTTCTCGGAAAGTGTGGGTGATTTGGTATTCTCGAAATTGGACAGGAAAACACGTTGGCTAATTAAATTATAATGTTTTTTCACGGAAATGGTTCATTATAATTAAAAAAGAGGTTTCATATTTCTTGATATGCTATTCCAATATTCTAACACAGTGGTAATTTAAGAATCAATAACACACATTTAATAAAACTATTAATAAAAATAATCACAAAATCAGTATAAAAATAGCAATATAAGATAATTCGTCGTATCGTTATTAAAAATCTAATAATATTATTTATTAGGTTGATATTTTGGTTGACTTTTATACTTAATTATAGGTCAGCTTCATTTCATTTTCAGTCGTTTAGCAACCCCTTATTAAAATAATATATTATGACTAATAATTAGAATGTAAAGTGACTTAAAACATACGTTTATATAAAATGAAGCTGTGGCAGAATCTTTTTTTTTGTGTAACAAGATTCATTCCAAGGGTTTATCGTAGAAAAATGAGCCCCGTTCAAAGTCGATGACGAATATCTCGAGGCAGACCATCTCCCCGGACCCCGCACCTAGCAATTCCTATTTATTTTGCTCCCTGCTTTATTATTTTATTGGTAAAAAATAATTATGTAGAATAAATCAAAACAACATCCCTATATTAGTTTTTCATTAAAGATTATCGAAGTATTTAATAGGTTATATCTATTTATGGAAATTATAATTGATTAAATATCCCTTTTGTATTATTAAAAAAACGCCGTACATGTACGGCGGTCAATCTTTCGTTGTTTTGAGGTACTCCAGATAGTTGCATATTAACATATATAACTAAAGAAATAATAAATAATGAACCATTTATTTATATAATGCTTTTTTTTATTTGATTCAATGTAAATGATTTTTACAGAAAATAATAACATAAATTAAAGAGTACGTAAATGTACATAACAAAAAATATGTTATTTTAATTTTATAAAAAAAAAATATTGAGAGCTTCTGAATTGATATAAAAAAATCCACAAAAGCCGAAAAATATATATATATATATATATAAAAAATATGTAAAATAAATTATTAAAACACGCTAATACAAAAAAATAGTAAATAATCATAGCAGTTACATGTTGAGAAACACTCATTTTTTGTATATGTAATTTACTATAAATGCAATATAAATAACAATAAAAATAATCATGGAAAAACACGTAAAATTAACTCACTCCCAGGTAACAAACAAATTAACAAATGGGTTTAAATTAACTTACTACTCAAAGGCTGCTTTTCAATACACCACTATTTTTTAATATTCAATAGTGGTGATTATATTGTATAACAAGTAATTTGGTAATTTTCTTACTTGTTTTATTGTATTGTTTTGTAATTAAATAACATGTGTGAATACAAAGTTCAAGATGATTAATCAAGTGCCTGTCATTTAAATATTTTAATGACTTGTTCAGTGAATAGCGGACAACATTTTATCATTAAAACACTTGATATCAATGCTTCACTATTTTTTTCCATCTGGTATTTTAAACCATTTCCTATGTTATTCAAAACATGAAATTCCTAAATAGTGGGCGAATTAACGTAATTGGTTTTATGCTCATTTAGACTCTCCCACTTGTTTTTAACCCATTCTTTACATGCTCAAAAAAAACAGACATACGTAATATGTAATAATGTAATGTGTAGTTAAACAAAGAATTACATACCCACAAAGACATCATATACTATTGCATAACGAGTTCGTAGGTGTTTATTGAAAACTTATCCGAGGTCTTTTGTCGTACACTGATTGTTATCGATGACATACATAACGCAAAATGTTCTAAAATATCACACGCGAACTATAAATAAACCTATTCGATACTATAAACATGTCTAGAGGTATGCTTTTGCTCATCGAAACAATGGCTTCGATTATGCGACCAAGTTCATTACCATCTATTTCCTTATAGGTGTTACATACACATATATTTTATTGATCTCGCGTTGTGTTATGAAAGCTTATTCATAGTGTATAGATTTATGATTGCAATTTGCAAAAGTCGAAAATTACCCTCAAGTAATAGGCCAGATCATTTTGATCTATAACCGGATCGAGTGTTTAATCGTTTACTATTAATTCTACAATTATAAAATATATGTATGGTAAAATGGCGTGCGGAAATCATGTTGTTTTTATTTTTGGTAGTTAATTAAATGAACCGTAATCAAAATCATTTCAATTAATATTTTGTGGAAGTCAATAGGTCATTTTTTATCAGAGTATATGTATATGAAATTAAAAAGCAATTGTTTTAATTTATGTTTTTTTTATTTGTTTCAGGTGAGATGTGCTTATTTATTTCAAGATTTTTCAAACCATATAACATATATTGTAAGTACAAAGTATTATGTATTAATTATATTAGTTATCTAATTAAAAACAAATAACGGATATATGGCTGACAAGAAACGATGCTTGTATAAATAATATTTTATGTTTAGCTTAAGAAATACTGTTAAAGGTTATTTTAGTATAACCATATATATGGTTAGATTTTTATGGATATCACTAGCTTTGGAATTCGTCGAAATACAGTTATTTCGAAATTATTTTCAATTCTCAATAGAGTAAAATTAATGTGCTACAACTGTCATAGTTTATTGCACTAAAAATGTTTTTATTTTTATCTATTTTCATTAATTAGATATTGCTTAGTATTTATCTATGCACCTACTTTTATATGATTATTTAAGAATAATGCTTTGAAGTATAAATTAGAAGCAGAACGTTCTGTAAAAAAATAGTTATGAGTATAGTATCATATAAATAAAAAAAGTGAATCATGTCAAAAATATTACTAGTAATTTTATATGTATATATAATACTCTCAGAGTTAGGTTATAGTTTATATAGTAAATAAAGTATAGTACTTTCTGTGATATTAATTGTGAATTATAAATGTGAAATAAGTCATATATCTGATAAACAAATTTAATACATTTTGATTATTGCAAATACATAATATTATACAGTAGCGTGCAAAAAACTATCGAATCAAGATATTTTGTATATATCGAATTGAGCTATGCAAGCATTTTTTTCTTAATAGTGGCCTTAACATTCTCTATCGGTTTAATTAAGGACTATTCAAAGGCCAATCCAAGATTTTTTTTATATTCTGAAATAAGTTTTTAATCTCATATACATTTCATTTATCAAATTGATTGTTATCTACCGCCTTCACTGTTCCGTCGATAAAATGGATACCATCCATTCCGAAATATAAGAAGCATCCCCAGTTTATTTGGCTCTCTGGATTTTGCACAGTTGCCCGTACATATTTCGCTCAATCTTTCATCGCCTTAACTACGAACGTAATGCACTATATCGGACATATAAATTTATTTTACTCTCATTAGAGAAAAATAAATTTATATATGTTCCCACTTCTACGGCTCCGACACGATTTTATTGCTTTTGACGTGAAGTTTTGCCTTCTGAGAAGTGATAATTGTTTTTGCGCCATTCTATTGACCAAAATTCGGGTTGAATACACTTTGACCAATACTCGCATATCAGAATATTTTTATCATATTTTTAAAACAGTGTAACATCAGTGTGCAGACAAACTATAGAATAATATGCGAGATGCCACGTTGGTCTATACTTATTTTTCCCTGAAAAAAGCTATAATACTATTAGATTTGGTGTTGAACAGCAAATGGACGTTTCGTAATTGCCATGTTAAGTTTCATAGACATGTTATCATCATATTAGCACCTATCAATTAAATTATAATAAGTATTATAATCCAGTAAAAATATATCTACTGGTGAAAATGTATTTGGACTTCACTAATGAAAATATATCTTTACCAAAAATACACATTCACTATAACATTTATACATAAATAACGATACTACTACACATGGAAAAGTTGAAATCATATAATTTCACTAGAACCTGCCAGATAAATTATATTTTTACTGTTAAAAATATATACATATCTACCAGTGAAAATGTATTCTGATATGATTTTACTAAAATGATATATTTAAAAAAATATTTTTGGAATAGATTCGAGATTTTTTTTAGGTTTTCTTTGAAGGATAATTTGGAATCAGCTTTTTCCATGAGAGGGAGGGGGGCAAAAGTTAAAATTTTATTAAGTGACATGCATTTTGCTGGCCAAATTCAAGGAATGGATTCCCCATATCCCCTCCCCTAATTTTAGAGTCGAAATAGCTGGTCTTGAAAGTCTGAGAGTCTTTGCTGGAGTGTCGAGTTGAATTATTTTCGGCTGTGCTCTTATGATGATGCTGGATTATTCACTGATATGCTTTATACTGTCTCCTTGGGGTTGAGTCTCTGGAGCGTCTTTCTCTGTCTGCTTCTCAGACCAAGTGTCATATCTTTATTATTGCTGATTCTAAACAACTTTGGCGAATCGCAAATGTTAATGTTGGTGAGCCATTTGCATCGCTCCTTGAACACAAACACAAAATATCTTTACGTATTAAAAGTAAAACTTTCAGGTGGCCACTTTCGGTGATCGTTAACTAAGGGGTAGATAACAATAGTATTTTTGCGCAGGGTTGGACATATTTCTATGACGCATAATTTCCACACAAAACGGTTGTTTTTCCTGTACGAGTGATTAACGTCTCGGAACTGATGTGCTAATAGGTGGTTCGTGAAATATTGACAGTTATTAATGCAATTGTTCAGTCTGAGATCTCACCTACTTAATACATAAGTTGGTATTTATTTTCATTTGTTTGAAATGCTCGTTAGAATGACTTATTCATGAATATTTCATACTAATGTGTTATTTTAAATTATAATAACATCTCCTAATTTAAATATTAAAAATTAATCACAAGGATCTGATTCTAGTAGGAAAATCAAGTTAAAAACGGGGGCAGCTCGTTCAACAAAATTCCAATCTAATTTAGAAAAAATACCTAGCATTATCCTACATAGCACCAAGCTTAGAACACAATTATATGCAAATTTTATCAAACGGCCGCTACTGCCGCAACCCAATCAATCAATCAACTACCAACTGCTCACTTAAAATAATAATCTCAGTTAATCTCCTTCGACGCACGTACGGTAGTCGTATAATACATCGGTCGCGTGTTGCACTGCGCCTATTTATTATGACGATTATCTGCGCGTTGCAATGTGAGCAAAATTGGATTATATAGCTCCTAAGTTAATTGCACGCGGCACGTAAGAGGCCCGTCCGTGTCCCGTCCGGGTCTGGTCCGAACCGGCCCCGGGACAAAACTGTCCGAGATTCGTAGGCGAAGCTAATCGAGCTAAACTGCGAGAAAGTGTATCACCCAGCTTTATGGACACACCTGGTGCACGAGATGAATTAATTAACCGATTGATTGAAATTTATGGTTATGGCAACTATGGAGAAGAAGAAGAAGAAAAACGTGTTTAATACCGGAAATACACGCAGATTAAGCGTGGATTTTTAATTAAAAATATTTGGTAATAATAGTAATATTGCAAAATAGGTAATCATAGTAATATTGCAAAAGTGCTATCTATATAAAATTCAATTATTTTTAGTAATTAGTAGATCGACAAAATAGCTTTCAAAAAGTAAATATATTTGTCTTGGGTTTTCAATCAAATATTCAAATTTTGGCTTCCTGATTTTAAACTATATTAATATAGTTTAAAATCAGGCTAATAATCGCTTAAATATTCATTTATACTATCTTGAATAAAATTTGAAAAAATCTTTGAATGAAACAATTTAAACAACACATGTAGTCGTTTTCTCTCTCAATATACCCGAGTGACTAGTGCCGCTCCAAAATCCACGGTCTTTTATGCGCCTTTATATTGTTTCGAAATGCGAAACAATGAAACGCTTCTTCTCAATAAAAAAATTGGCGGTATCTACTATGACCGAAACTCGCAGAATTCGTTCATTAAACGAAACAAAATGTTGGAGAGGCCCGCCTTTTATTATCGTTTAACGCTTGCGTTGAAAATTTTTGTGAAGTTCGTGTTACATTTTTGTATTCGTTTTTTCAACACGCAAGGATTATATTTAATTCGTTTCAATAATTCAATTGCGGTTAATTTATTTTTAATTATTTATTTTATATACAAATCTGCATAAAACGGATGCGATCTTTATGTGTATCAAATTCGTTCCAAACATTATTACCTATTGTATATACTATAAATTCGATAAAATGTCTCATTAATCTTAATTCTGGTGATTTAAAAAAGTGTAAATGACGTACCTTATCAGAAGGTATGTAATAAATAATTTAGCATTTTCCTTTTGTCGCCCTCACTGATCAGTATTATGAAAAAAAATAATGATTAATTAAAAAATATACAACAAATATTTATTTCTTTATTAAATAATATTTTACAGGAAATTAATTGATTTTTTGAACTAATAAATAAATTAATAACAAATTACAAATATATTTAAATACTTCATCCATTTTTGTATTCAATATTCGTATAGTTGAAAACTATGAATCATTTAAAACCCTAGTCGTGATGTTAGACTGCAACGAGAAAACCACTGTTGTTATATTTTTCCGTGCCATTGGAACCCTAAGAGTTATTTTATGTAATATACCAAGTATTATGCCATTAGGATTCCTTTAGTTTTTTACTCTAGTTCCTTGAACTTACATGCTAAATTTTTGTATGTCTACTAATATATTTCTTCACAAATATATCCATAATCACTGTCGGCAGGCTTTACATATCAGTAACACGGTTTTCGTGCGCTTCATTCGAGCGAAATTTATAGTGACACGCATGCACTACAAAAAGCAACTTAGGACACTGCATGGACAGTGAAAGATGTTCCAGATGTAGGCAAGTGTAGTCTGATTGAATCAAATATGTTTGATTTTGTGTATTTAAAAAGTAGCATAAATCAAGAAATAATTTATTTAATATAAATATTTTGTATAGCCTTGTTGGACCATGGTGCATTTGACGCGATTTTTAATGAAATATTTTGTTGGTCTTGAAGTTTTATCGGGTAAGCCCTAAACCAATATAATAAGTAGTAGAACAGTTATACAATATTACTTCTTATGGATAATCTACAACGTTGCATTTTCTATTTTGCGGCACTACATATGTTATGCCTTTATAATATTTTTATCTATTTTTGCACACACACTTAAAGCAAACAACATTATCTTTCATGTATTTAACGGCATATTTGCATTGCAATTCTTGCTTATCTACGTAGGTGTAATAATTAAAGCAAACCAGGATTAGAGCTTGCTATATATTTTATTGAATTTATAACACGCTTACAGCGCCGCTAATGCGCTATAATAATAAATTAATAACAATATTATGTTGCAGCAGACGTGTGTGAAAGTCACGTCTGACAAATCTGTATACAGACCCGATGTGACCATATGTCTGATGCATCTGTTCCTATTTACGGCGACGTTAATTAGCTTTAGACTTTATTTATACACACGTACTCGTGTTGTATAATGTTTTGTACTAGGGGAGGTTGGTGTTTATTTTTTTTTATCTAGATGTGGATTATTTAACTAAAATAAGGTGACAATGCAGCATGGACTGCGCGGTACAGCATATTACAGTCAATATTTTTACGCTACCTAAATATTCATAAATGTATTGCCATCACTAGATATTTAAATTTAATACATTTTTACAAGCTTAAGTTACATTATTTTTTAAGCTCGAAAACGCGTGAACGTACCTTAATGTGTTTATTAAACTTATATATATTTTTATATCAAAACATGACATATAAATAATAAATTATGGTCACCTTAGCCTAGAATAACAAAATACCCGAGCGTACCGTATGATTGCACGTCATTGCCCGCGATTATGTTAATGACATTTGAAAAGTTGTTCAGAGGTCCAAAAACGGCCTATTCCGTTTCGCCTAATGGCATTTCGACCTTTTCGGACATTCCTCGATATCGATGGAATTCGATCGATCGAAACGCGATCATTACTACAAATTACACGCAGAACGGTTGAGCAATAGAAGTTTTTTGGGCCCTTATTGGACACGATTGAAATTTATAATTGTCGGTTAAAAAATCGCCATTTTCCCATAGTTCGTCAGCCCGAGGAATAATAATGGTGCTTGAGAATTTGATACAATGGCCTCACGCATTCAAAAATGTTGAGCAATTGAGACGATGTAATGAATTGAGAAGCAAAGATCATTTTTTTGCTTTGAGTGTCTATAAATCGCTAATATAAAACATGACTACGTCGATTGACGTCAGAGGTAAAACGATTTGGCTTTTCAGCGGACGAAAACCAATACCGCAAAAGATTCGACTAAAATAGCTCCATTATGTCATTGTTTTAACCCTTTGGCTACCGAAATCCGATATATCGGCTTTTGCTACACTAGCGAGAACTGCCGGATCCGACGGCTCCGAAATCGTAGTATCCAATACATTTGCAACCGTCTGTAGGGTAATTGATTCAGGGGTTTATAACATTTTTTCAAATATATGTTATAAATATATTATAATCATTATTTTTATACATATACACACACACACACATATATATATATATATATATATATATATATATATATATATATATATACATATATACATATATATATATATATATATATATATATATATATATATATATATATATATATATATATATATATATATATATATATATATATATATATATATATATATATATATATATATATACATATATAGATATATGTATATATATATATATATATATATATGTATATGTATATATATATATATATATATATATATATATATATATATATACATACATACATACATACATACATATATATATATATATATATATATATATATATATACATATATATATATATATATATATATACATATATATATATATATATACATATATATATACATAAATATATATATATACATATATATATACATAAATATATATATATATATATATATATATATTTACATATATATATACTTAAATATATATATATATATACATATATATATATATATATATATATATTTATATATATATATATATATATATATATAAATATATATATATATATATATATATATATATATATATATAAATATATATATATATATATATATATATATATATATATATATATATATATATATATATATATTTATATATATATATATATAAATATATATACATATATATATATATATATATATATATATATATATATATATATTTAAGTATATATATATATGTAAATATATATATATATATATATATATATATATATATATATATATATATATATATATATATATATTCAACAGTCTGTATGGTATTTTTACTTAAACCATTATTTAAAAATATCATATTTTATTAATTTACGAAAAGTTTTATTTACATTTTAAAAATAAATAACATATTATATATCATTGTTATGGATTCCTGGTCGGAGTTCGGCCGCTCAGATCTCGTAATTTTTAATACGTCATGCGATAATGACTCTTATTACAGCGCAAATAAGAATTAAAATAACACACAATCGCATATTCGTCATTAATTAGGTCAAGTTCACTGCAGACAGCGTCGCACGCCGCGACAGCATGTTTACAAACTAAAATACACATTTGGACTTTTTAATTATTTAATAAAAAGTCCCGGCAGTTCTGGAACATTTTTCCAAAAATGCCCGGCATCCAAAGGGTTAATATATCAGACGGTCTAAAAGTGTCGGTAATCGCCAAAAACAATCTTGTTATGTACTTATAAGTCATCTTTGATAATATATTTTATATTTATATTTATTTTAATTTCATATTCTATTACAAATCTGAATATTATGACTTGACAGGTTTCTCCAATGCGTCATGAAGACCGTTATACAAATAATTAAACATTTAAATAAATAAAAAACAGTTTTAATGCACACCTACAATAGATAAATACATTTTTCCAGCTCCTTAAAACTATCGTCGAAAACATCATTGTGTTTGACTTATACAAAAACCGACTTTTGAATTCCAATATTTCCTAAACCTGTATAACCCGGTTTTCGCAGTTTTCAAAAAAAAAAAAAAATTTAGTTAAAACATTGAAAAAAGGTTCAAAAACTTAATTTATTTAATATAAACATTGTTACAAAAAATATACCAAATCCAAATACCTCATAATAAAGTGATTAGTCAACTATTTATAAAATGTATTAATAATACAAACACAGTTAAATTTATTAAAATTTTATTCAGTGTTCCTCTTTAGGAAATATATTTTTAGAAAACACAAAACATCCCCTGATCCACTTATTTTTGACCTTTATTTTGTAACGAAATTTCCTAAAATATATATTAAAATACTCTTTCGCTGGGTAACGAAGTTATGAGGTTATGGTTTTTAATTCATCAAATTAAAGATCCATTTTTTTGTTCTTTGGTCGTCAAATATTATTTAATTAAAAATATTTTTTACTTAATAATAATTATTTTAATTAATAATTAATTACTTTCATAATCGTAATCCATAAACTTATGCTTAATTTATTTTTTATCAAGGACGTCATTTCAGCATTTTATGAGGTTAAGCAAAACATAGCCGGTTTGTAAATTTATATATAAAATTACAACCCCCTCCCCATGTTAAAATTCTTCAATATTTTTATTTATTGATTAGGTTATATATCATCAATGTTTTTACATATAAAAAAATTGCACCGCTGACAAAATTATTTTCAGTAAAATTTAATATGTTTTAATTGAATGTTTTTTTGAGAAAATGTGTTCCAAGATCCATAATGATACTGAATGAACCATTACCATCATATATTTTACCGAAAATACTTTCGCTAATGGCTAATTCTATGAAGTCATATTGAATCTCGGCAAAAACGACCGTTTCAATTCTCCATGTTTTCACTTAACGATGTGAAAATAATCACAGTTATTTTTCAATTAAATAAAGTTTGTGAGAAAAAAAATAAGCTTAAGTACATCATTTTATTCGTATATCTGTTGTATATTATTTTTGGAACAAATTCGATGTACCTATCTCTTAGATCAGAGTCGTTTTATAGTTTGTTTTGTGGAGAATTGCATATAAATTAAATCACTAAAATTAATTAATTTAGCAAAATTGGTGGAACATTTTAAATACGCAATTATATCGAATTTATTGTATATACAATAGCTAATAATGTTTGGAACGAATTAAATATACATAAAGATATTATCCGTATCGGCGTTTGTTTTGTGCGCATTTGCATGTAAATGAAACAACTAGAAATAAATTAACTGCTATTGAATTATTGAACTGATAAAATATTTGCGTCTTGAAACAATAAATACAAATAACTTATTACTTCACAAAAATTTGCGATGCACACATATTTTTGAGATAAGTGTTCGTTTCTCTCAACGAACGAATTCTGCGAATTCGGTCATAGTAGATACTGCTGTTTTTCGAAAGCATTTTTGTTGTTGTTGATAAGGAGCGTCTCATTGTCTTGCATTCTGAAACAAAATATAGACTATCTATGTTACTCGAGTATACAAATTGTTTCACTCTTAAGATTTTTTTCAAATCTCATTTAAGATAGTATAAACGGATATTCTTATAGTTGAAAATCGGGCGGATAATCCGAATAATCGAATATTCCATTGAGAACCACAGGGAGTACTTCGCTTCTCATTCATTACATAGTTTTATTTTTTCCTTATAATATGCTACAACATCTCCAACTTATGAAAGGGGAATTTCGAAAATACATACTGAGCAAATACTCATACTAAAGTGTTTTGCCTAAGACTAACTAGATTTTTAAAAAGCTGAACTCTTAGATATGAATCCAATTTCTAATATTTTTACTAAACATCTTATTGAACAGTGATTTATCGATAACACTCGATTCCCGATTTGTGGAGATATACGATAGTCATCCTACCCAAAACCACAATAAGGGTGATAAATCGTGTATCGAAAACTGCGAAGTTGTTTGATATAATTTTGTACATGCATATTTATATCCAAAAATACTATTGACAAGCGCTAGTGGACCAATAACACGGGTTTCATCCGCGTCGTTCCACGGTCACTAACCTCTTGTGCCTTACAAAGACGATTGCAAAATCCTTTTTAACCTTTTAAATGCCAGTGACTAATTAGTGAGTCACCTGTTATTTCTCCCCACGCGTCATTATTTTTTTTTTAAATAAATATAAAACCTTATCGTGTTAGTATCTCATTTTAAAAATAAATATTAAATACTTGGCTTACTGATAAATACTGCTAGTATAATATTTTTTTAGACAAATTGCTGGGGAGCTTAAAAAAGGTTATTTCGAAAATTTTCTTCAAATGCCATATCTGAAAACTTTTTGCGAAGGAGAAATTGCAACGGGAGCTCAAAAAATGTATAAAAATTTTGTTCAACGAGGACGAAAAGGGACAAACATTTCGAGGACAATTTTCCTCAAAGGAGTACGTCTGGTCACTTTAATACATAGCTAACATTGTTGTACATATATTCGTAAATTATTTCTATTGTTACTTTTATCAGTTTTTTAACCCTTTTTTATTTAAATTTAAATTCTATACTAAATCACTATGAACAATCCAGCGTCGAGTGCCAACCACACAGATAATTGTTTCGATAAATCAAAAAGGGTGTAACCATATGGAAAACGTGCTTTGGTCGCATACGTGTAGATTAGGAAGGACTTATAAAAGCCCAGCGAGCCACGTGGTATTCCGAGTATTCCCAAACAAAAAAGGAAGAGGACGTTGACTCTGAGGATTTGGTACTCGGAGCTAGTATTATCAGATGCGTTTTTTCTTGCCTCTATCTATCCAAAAGATTTACGTCATTCCATCGTCTGGTAATATTATATACGGCTCGATAAGCGGCAAGACGGGTCTGGAAGGCGTTGTCGAGATAATCCGTCATATGAGTACTGGTTTTCCAGATAGATACTTTCTATCGAACGCCAGTGAGTTCTGCAAAGTCACAAATTACGCCTGGAGGGTATTTTTTTTTAATCTAGCACGAGAAAATTCAAAATTCGACCCGGCAAGGTCACGTCCGTAATCGTTCCCATTCGGGTCATTTGGTTGTGTGGTTCTCACGAATGTTTCAAAATCGTGCAAACCTCCGCCGAGGGACAGGTCGTTTAAGACAATAATACTGATACATAATAACGTATCAATTTGAAGTAATCAAAACATTGCCTGACATAATGGCATGGTGCTCATTCTTTTACGTACCAGCAACGGCCCTAGCCTAGCGGCTCTATGCCAATTACCGAAAAACGAAAATGAAACGTGAGACCTATGTAGTTGGATAACGGGGAGTCTTCATTCAACAGTTGGTGCTAGTAGTTGAGATTTTTAGTAACCAAAAGTTGATGCATAATCTAGATTTCGTCGTGTCATTTGCGTGATTGAGCACTTGACAAAGTAACGGATTGAAACGATTGGCTTTCCCTTGTCAATTGCTTCATTGTTGCCTTCTGATCAATTATATTTTTATCACGACGACGTGTTTCTTTTGAAGGATAAACATATGTACCTGTATGATTGAATAGTAAGAAAGGAGAGAAAGAACCATGTTTACTGATTATATTATCTATATATGTATAGAAAATTCAATTATTGAAGTACTTTACGAATGGTGAGATTTTTCAGTGTATTTGATACTCCATAATGGAAGCGTTACTTCCATGGTGGCTATTTGTGCAGGACCGTACGATAATTACAAACATACATTTAAAAACTTTTTTTTTTGATCAAGTGATTAAATCTTTAAGCAGGTATTAGAAAGATTGTATCTATTTGTCCAAGAAATTCCAATAATATTTAACAGCATTGAATCCTAGAAATTGATTGCCGTCTCCGGAAGTTCAAAAACTTGACAGTTGGTCAGGTTTTGTTGACTTGAACCCAAATGTGTTAACTTGTATTTTTATGGTCTAGCACACAAAGTCCCTTTGAACTTGCTTCCCGACATAAATGTGTTTGTAACTGTCCGAAGCATATTTTGAAGAGCAAACAACACCTCAGTTTTGTTTACACGCTGGACCACATTTGACAAACACTAATAAAACAGGGTAAACAAGGGCAAAGTTTGCGCATCGAGTGCGTGCCCCAGCGATACCTCACCTTCTCCTCTGCCGTCGTATCCCTCCGAATCTAATCGTGAGCGAGCGGGATTTACCTATAGCATTTTGCACTCCCCCATTACCAAAGTGGCGTTTTGCGGTCTCGCATTCTATCTCGGCAGAGGCGGCTTTTAGCTTTGTCTAACAGACGGCAGCCGTGGATCGTGCAGTTCCAGATTAAGGCTGCGTTTATCTCGCCTCACTTGGTTTCGTTTGCAACTAGAATTCATTTACATCTAATTGTGTTTCGAGCAGCTATATTATAATAATTAACAGTGCCTCAGGCACGCATCTCTCCCTTGTCTCTCTCTTCTCGTTTGAAGGCCTCGGAACGATAACGGAACTTGTAATTGGTCGGATTCCGCTCGGTACATTACTGAAATTGCTAATTGTGCGGCTTCGAGACTAACCTTCATAACTCAAGGAATTTATTTGTATTGAATGTATTACAAGTATTATAAGACTGATCAAGATTTTTTATTTTTGAATGTCTTTAACGAAATTTTTACCTCAATTTATCTCTTCGCTTTAAAAATATGTGCTAAACTAGCGGTCGCGCGTTTATTTTTATGGATTAGCTGCGGTACCTCACGATAGTGAGGGACCGTCAACTAGTTTTGTTGTTATTATTTAATTCGTATAAATTGTGTTGGTATAATAGATACGTAATGTTCTAGTTGTCTCTAAAGGTTGAGTTAAATTCTGGAATTCGGTAGCTGGATCGAGGTTGACGTAAAGCTTCTTAAAATTGTATCTTGTAAAAGTTCCAGGTGAAATTCCAGATCCTGATGGATTATTAATTGTATGTACGCTATGTATACGCCTTCTAAAATGTAGTAGATGCTTTTGCTCTTCCTATACTCGACGTTTGTGCAGATTGTTATTTTTCTGTTTATAAAACTGTTTTTGTGTAACGGTCATAATTTGAACAGCTGGAGATTCGGCAACGCTGTCATAGGACATAAAATTCCCAAACACATTGCTTTAGAGGCATAAATGTACTACATATTTAGTAGCTCCAATTCAACAGTTTAATAATAAGATTAATAATTTATTTATTATTTACTTTGTAGAAGGTTTTTGTATTTTTTCTTAATTAACCCTAAGTTTTTATTGGTGGCCGGATTATTGCGCAAACGAAAATTCTGAAAATAAATGATTGTTTGATTGTTAAATATATTTTACTTCAAATAAGTGTATCATACTAATGTAAATTACTATTATAATTGTAAACTATTTTTAAAACATGATTTTTTTAAATTAAAATCATACTGTGATATAAACAGACGTTTTTTTGTTTATATTGACGTATTCTTAAATATTCATTCATATATGTATATATTGATTATCTTTGATCGGAATTTTCGCTGTGCGCTATTTTCTTTTATTTGTGAATAATCACCGAACCGTTTCTATTACTATTAGTCTTATTTTATTTATAATTTTCTCTTTTAAATTAGAAAATGCTTATAAATCAGCAAATAATTAATTTCAATGCATGTTTTTTCTGTATTATTAATATTGTAATAACGTTTATATTAAAAAAAACGTTATATTTCATATTTTTTTGGGTCGGATAACAATACTATGTATTTTTAAAAACACAAACAGGCCTTTTTTAATCTTTTGCGTCCAAAATCTCCGATCGTCACGTACGTCGGTGTGACGAATACACTTTTTTCGTTACACCTATGCGTCTGATCATATTTTTGAACAAATACAGAGCTCTATGTATAATTGAGGACGTTCGGCAAGTGCGCAATTTAATTCATTACGCTTTTAATAATTGTTTGTCCATTTTTTTGCGCAATTTAATTCAATACAAAAATTCATTTAAAATTCAGTAAACTAAACTTTTTTTCTCAATTTATATGATTTTTTACACTACAACAGTTCGCTCTAAATCGTCTTCGTTTTTAAGACTGTGATTTAGTGCAGAGTAAAGCAGAGTTTTTTTTAGTTTTTTATAAATAAGTCTAGTTTTTTTAAATACACATACAAAATAATGCTAAAATGTCTATTATTTATAAAGTTTCAAAAATAAAAAATGAATAATAAACAAGTATTTCTAAACTACCTATTGAGAATTCAAAGGGCTTAGATGGACACTGATTGGGCCGCTGCGGTAGTAGTTTATTGAATTTTATAAATAATAGTTACATTATTATTACAAATGTTACGAATGATCGGCGGGTGAAGCTCCGCCAATCGTCGTACTCCAAGAAAATTTTTGCTCTGGCCGTCCCATTTATTGGCGAAATAAACTGGCACCCATGTAGTAATTACAGAATTTAAAAAGTATCAGTCTTTTTAACGAAAATTTATATATTATTTTATGGATATTATTTGTATATGTATAGATAACATTTTATTGGTGTGAAACGGCAGTAACATATCCAAAGTCTGATTTGTTGTTATCACAAATTATATTAATGATCGGCGGATGAAGCCCCGCCGGTTGTCGTACTTTCACTGTGGTCACCAAAATTAAAATTTAGCTCTCGCCGTCGTCACGTCCGTGTTGCCATTAAAATAAATCGGCCCCCTACAAAAAATAGCAGTTTTTTAACAAACCTGTACGGTGATTTAGATAAATATCTGTAATTCTCACTATGTATCGATAACACTTTCTTGATATAAAATATCAAAAGATTGACTCAATTTTTTTTGTTAATTATTATATTTTATATAACAAATTTTGCAATCGATAATTAAAAAAAATACAAATCTTTGTATTATATTTTAGATGTAATAACTAAAAAAGTATCTAGATCTTTGATCTGAATCAATAAATCTTTTTTAAGATACAATGGCTCTTATTTAAAACATTGGACCAGAAATGTAATTTTTGTACTTTAAAAATCTATAACATTTAATCTAACTGTTAATGTAGTTAATATTTTATTTAGGCAAAAGCAAATCCATTTTGATGAAGAGAATCTACAGAAAAATATCTTATAAAAATAAACTAATAAGTAAAAAATTCACATATATCATGTTTATATATGATGCATTATTTTGAGGGTGTTCTAAAATTAATAATTTAAAATTAGATCTAGATTTTTTTTTACAAAAATCGCGTTAATTATTCAAATGAACGATTGAATATTTACATTATTTAAAAGTATATTATTAGACAGAAAATGACTGTAGGCTGTACGTAACTGTATGTATGTATATTTACATTATTATATTGCCGAATAAAGGCATAAGATACATATTTTAATCATCTGTCAGCAATGAGGAAAAAATAGCGCGATTTTTAGCTGTAGACGTAACGGGAATCAGTAAAGAATTCAGGTCGAACGTCGATAACTACCACATATGGACACCCCTCGCCAATTTACTATAAAAACACGAATCACGTAATAAATTCAATCAATCGCAGATGGAATACCAACCAGTATAGTCTAGTAGGTTTTTTGCTGAGCGATCAAAATTAGAAGAAGAATAGCTGTCTCCGATATGAATCTTAAGCAACTTCGGCGTCCACAAAGAGGTTCTTTCCCGGAAAGGGCATTTACAATTTTAAGTAGGTTAATGAAGTGTGTGAGGTGGTCCGTGAAGAGAGCCGGTCCTCTGGAACACACTGGGTCATCGAACTACGGCTCTTGAGCACATCACGCAACACAACCTGTCATTCATCAACAACGAGCGATTGTTCTTCAAAATGTAGACTCGCTAATTCGCCTGGAATCTCAAGAGCTCTTGATCTTGTATGCGTTGAAATTCTTAATCAATCAATGACTGTGTCTAGTTAGCACTAGAGAATGTTTCTATCAATAACACATTATGACATCATTATCCTTATCGTGTTTACATATTTGATGGCAGGTCATTTGTCTATGTTCTGAGATCATTCTACTGCGGAAATGGATCATAATGAGCGTCGCTAAAAAATCTACTCTTCTAAAATATCATGTTCCTTGATCTGATGGAGGAGAACCTTATTTTATTTTTAATTTTTAGGGCCACCCTAGCGCGCACCTCTTTTACGAGCCCAAGATAAATAAAATCATTTACCTCTTCAAGATCGTTAAAGCATTCGAGACACCGAATCGATTCACGAGCCTCCACGTCTATCACCAACCATTGAAAAGGTTAAACGCCTATTAAGTCTCCACGTGAAGCGACCACCTTGTCTAATGTTTTAATTATCTGTACCGTTCCAAGAGTCATTATAAGATCGGCTCCAATAGAAGCTTCATTAATGCCATCGGTCTTCTCGACTTCCGCAGTATCTAGTAAGCATAGCATAGCACGAAATTTCTCGGTGGTTTTCGATGCACTGACACACATAGGTGCAAGAACAAGATCATTCCGACCGACCGAGTAGATTTGCTTCTAAATGGCGTGTGATATATTGTAGACGCAAGACTAGTGATATTAATTCGTTTGTTACGCGTCACTTGAGGCTGATTTAGATACAATCTTGTCATTGTGAACGGTGCCAAGAAATTAGCAATTAAATCGCCGCAAAGCTAAGGATCTTCAAAAATCTTTGTACCACTCTCTTGATCTGTTTCGCGATCTCTACAATTTCACACATCGGTACTAGATATTGGAACAACACACGCCCATAGGCATTCTAGATCTTCCGCGCTTGCCCACCAGATTTTCAAGGCTTTTCTAGAATTGCAAAACATCAGTAAGATCCCACGACCGTTGTAATGTTTTATGTGTGGCGTTGCGACGTTCAATTTATTACAATACAATGTACAATGCGACTGTAACTTTCAAATTTTATAAACGCAAACGGCCTAGGATGGCGTTTCTCAAAGATGTATCCGTAGATAGAGGAAGAACGGTACTGGAGTCAGATAGTTTAAACCATTTTCATTCTAAAGTGGTATATATGTTAACAGTGAATGTGGATTGACAGTGTAGCTATATGTATACTTGCGTCTTATACAAATACATTTTCACTAGTAGATATGTACATTTATACATATATTTATATTTCTACTAACGAAATTATAATTTAACTGACTGTCCGTTTGTCACTAAATTATTTCTTTTGTCTCTAAATTAAATAAAAATGGTGTTTTTTTAATTTAAGAGATAATGCTAGATGTAACACATGTGTTACAGTGAATATATATTTTTCATTAGTTAAATATTTTCACTAATATAAATATAATTTCACTCACTGTTTCAGTGAAATTATATCAGAATTTATTTTTACAGGTAGATATTTTTTTCAAGCAAAAATATATTTAAATTAATAGCCGCTAGTGAAATTATATGCTGCTCTAAAATATCTATGAAACTCAATTTCACAGTCGCGAAACGTAAATTTGCTGTTCAAACCCAAACCTAACCTAAACGAATCAACAAAACCTAGCTTGAACTAATGAAAGTTCTATAATTAACTATAGTTTTTTATATTTTATTAGTTTCATATATTTTTTTCATTTATTAATTTATTTTTTCTTAACATTATGTGTTTTTTGCCACAAAGATTAGAAAATATTTTTTTATGTAAAAGTACACATTGATTTTAAATTAGCATAGTTAGAACTAACAAGTTAACTGCATCTTATTTTTTATTAAATAAATTCGCATAGCAACAACAAATTTATTTTTTATACACATTTTACAAATTAATTAAATTGTGTATAATTCCTTATTTTCACGTGTTTCTCATTAATAATTAATTATCATTAGTACACGTGTGTCGTATTAAATATTTAATATAAATATGGAGCGATTAAAATAAATTGAGGTCATTAACCAGTCGTCACAACGATACACCTACTAGTGTTATTGCTGTAGCACACATTTCACTGTTTCCTGGTTTCCGACGATATCTAAAATGATTTCAGTGCCCCCCCCTGGAGGGCGGGCGCTGAAATCATTTTAGTCGATTCAAAAAAAAAAATCCTTTATATTTTAAAGATATCATTAATTTAATTTTAGTTATGTTACGCAATATGGCATCTGGTCTTTAACAGCTTAATTTATATTTCAAAGTTCTATAGCTCATGATGGGAATGACGTAGTAGTATAATTTTTAAGACGTCACAGTTCACCATACAAGAGTTTTTGCTTCTTCAGCCTATAGATTTTCTGCTATTTTTGTAACTAAAACTACGATCCATAGAATATGTTTATTAACTAGATTTACACCTAGGCAAGAAAAACTTTTTATTTTACTGTCTTGATAAATTGATCATTGCGCAATGTAAATTTTATAATTTTTGGTGAACTTGTGTGTCTTTGCGGAAGTGTTCCAGATTAAAGATCTTGATATATACAATATTTTTCGAGAAAGGGAAGGTTTTTTTGATCTTCGTGCTCTCGACGTTTAAACCAATGCGATGATTTAGGGGTGGAAACAGATTGTTATTGTCTTTTACCTTTCATTTGCATACCGGCCATAATTTAAATGGTGACCGGATTATTGCGTAAACGAAAATTGAGCACATGAAAATTCCACACAGCAAAATTCCGAATATACTAGGTTTTTTTAACAAACTTTTCTTTTAATTACAGCTACCTAATATTTTTCTCTATTTTCAAATAAAAAATGTAAATAACTAATATAATTGTAAAATATGATATTTTAAAATTAAAATCATATCATCTGTTATATATACAGACTTTTTTATACATATCTGCGTATTCTTAAATATACATATATGTATGTGTATATTGATTATCTATGATCAGAACTTTTGTTGTTTGAAATAATCGCTGTGCGAAATTTTTGTTTTCGTAATAATCACCGAACCAATTTAAACACCAAGATATTTTGCAATTAAAAATCCGGAAAACTTAAAATCTGCGTCAGCACTTTCCACTGGCTTGTTATCAGTGATTAATATTTGAAAGATGTATTGATTTCACTCATGGTGTCTCACTACTTAGCAGTTGCCAATTGTATTGTTGAATAAATACATAATATAGCATTGCTTTGTATTTATAAAAACACCGTTAGCCTTTGCTTTATGGTCCATTTAAAAGATTAAAATACCTAAGGCGTCCAATCTCAGATTGTCATATACGTCGGCGTGACAAATACACTTGTTCGGCATACTAATAACACATCTGAAATCAGTATCATACTTCTATATGTGTATCGATTTATCTCATGTTTATGAATCCTGTTGTACAGTCTAATTGCTGTTCATTATTATTTTGTTATTCATCACTTAGGTACACGAACTACATAATATCATTATACCTTAGGACTGGTTTCTGGGATGCTGGATCAAAAACCGGTACCTTCGCCTCCAACAATCTCCTATCGAGTTAAATGCTAATAGGTGACGATTTCTTCGTTTCTCGGAACGGTTTGAAACGGTGTAACGCGGTAGTCTCGGAACTTCATTGTCGTCGATTCTGAGAAGAAAAACAAGAAAGAATCCTGAACTTGCGACCTCAGAACATATTTTTTCAGTCCGACTCGAGACCGCCCAAGGGCCATAACTCTCGAACCCGAGACAAGAGTGTTTGGTCGTAAAAAACAAATTTACATTTAAAACGTGCCTTGTACCGTTAAGGTTGATTTCTTCGATTTTAGATAATGTGTTAGTGATATTGTGAAGACAGCTGCTGTGGCTACTGGAAACAGTAATCAATTTCAAATGAAGTTCGTCTTTACGTTCTTTAAAAGCAATAAATTTGCAGAACGCGCATTTCGTAGCAGTTGTGCATTGTGTTCTTGAAATTTGCTTGGAAAATTGATTAGAATTGATTTTTATAATAAGCTAATGTATTTTAGAAATATGCCATTTGATAATCGAAAGAGTCAATTATTAACCTTAAAATTAATAAAACCTGATTTATAAGTAAAATCACGCACTGATTTAAAATTAGCCTAAAGTATTTTTCATGAATGATATAGTCGACACATTTTTTTTATTTCAACAAAATGTTGTGTTATGTCACCAATGATCCTTTATAATTTGGATTAATAGATAATGCGTATTGAAAGCCAATCACATGGTCCACTCCACCTCTAAAATCATCCCGATCGTCCGATAATTACTAAAGATAATTCAAACAATGCTATTAGTATTTTTATTAGGTGAGCTTCCTAGCCTATGGAAAAATGGTTTAAGCAGATTTTTGATAATTGATGGCTATTGTGCAAGTATGGGTGTTCTGCCGATTTTTAATGTATATCGCTGTGCCGAAAAAACGTTGTCGTTTTGATGTTTTTTTAAATACCATTGTTCAAACTCCTACAGTATAATATTATATTAATATAAAATGGAGTTATAGTATATTTTTTTTAAATTAGGCTAAATAATAAGATTAAATTAAATCGTTCAGTTAAACAGATATATATTTATAATATCTAATGAAATAATTATTATAGTCTTATTTAAAATATTACAAAAATACTTGTTATTAAAAAGCTACCAACAACTTTGGATACTTTATGAATAAACGTGAATGAAACAATATTTAAAATAATCATTTTTTATATATTGTGTATCGAAAAGTTTAGTTGTTGTACTATAAAATAATCTAAATAGATTAAAACTTAATATAAATATTATTTATACAAACCAAAAAAATATATTTCATAGTATTGTTAAAAAAATATAAAATAAAATTAACATAAAATACATATAATAACGAATTTAAAATCATTGTCCGTTTAGAAAGTTATTCAACTCTGTATGAAATATTAAAGATACATATCTCTGCAGATTTAGATCTCTCACTAAAGGCGAATTTAACATTGTGTTTGATTTCGCAAAGTTGAATCAAAACAGTGTAAAAATTCAACGCTAGAACAAAAAAAATATGTCGTAACAAGTATTATATTTTTTTAGGCTTTTAAATATAAATTCTTAATAAATAGTTGTTATTTTGCAACTTATACTAACGTATGTTATTAATAGTATTTTTATAATTTGCAATTAACTATTAATAACATAAACATCCTAAGTAACTTTCAAGTCTTATTCAAGTGTTCCCAAGATCAATTTTTATCTATATTTTTTAGATACAAATTTAATCGCAATGTGTCTTATAGGATTACATTAAGGTCTGCATATTTCTTGAAATTTAAAATAAAACTATTTCTATATTTTGACATAAGATGACATTTTTCTCAAGCTAATAAAATAATTATAAACGTATGTTTTAAATATTTTTTAAGCTTAATACATTATTTTTAATCTTCGAAAACTGTTGAACGTACTGAAACGCAAAGTTTCGTTATCACGCAAAAACGCGCGAACGGACCGTAACGTGATTATTAAAAATATAGTTAAAAACTGTTTTAAAAATAAATTATTTATACTAGGTTATTCCAAAACAAAATATATGTTTGATAAACGCAATAAATTTCTGACTGATAAATTTACCTCGCAGATATTTTTGACATTTCCTAATTTATTGTTCGAATTTACTACTATTTCTTAAACCTTAATTCGCTGATCTGCCATAACCATATCATAAATCAAATCGATGTTTTCTTAAGTAGTAGCAGTTCAGTTTTTTCATTGCAAATGTCATATTCTAATGTTTCATTTCTATTTATAAATCTAGTTGCTTAATTTTTAATTATTATTTATGAAAGGCAAAATGTTAATAATTTTATTTTTGAGTATGTGGAGGGCTGATTTATTTAGCATTAAATTAGGCGACACTGGCGTGGCGGCGGTGAAATTATTCTTTGCTTGATCGCGACGGGCAGACAACGACCGGCGGCGCCTCGTCCGCTATTCACATTCATAATATTCAATAAATATGTAACTAAATATTAAATTTTCAATAGAATACTACTGCAACGTAAGCGAAAAGTACATGTTTAATATTTTTTTCATTTTTTTTTAAATTCAACGAATGCTTATAATGGATTGGCGTAAAGTACATCTAGTGTTATCCTTTCTGTGTCAAGCAATTATATTCAAAATTATAATTTTTCTATAAACACCTCCTTCAAAGAATTGTCACCATTCTTCATTGTAAAACCCCGTTCACACACTCCGATGCGTCAGATAATTAACATAGCTACCAACAGACGATCAATTTTATCTACAATCTAAAGATCCGGCCTCTGGTGACAAAACAGTGTCGCGGCTAAATCGTTATCAACAACTGGAACTTAACTCTCAAGAGTGACATTGTCATTGAAAACTGGGTCTGTTGAACGGTCACTTATCTACTCAACAACTACATGCAGTTTTGCGGTCACATTATGCAACAATTGTGGTGGTCACACTAGCAAAAAAAGTTGCGTGTCCAACCACCGTGTCTCTATAGCTAGATCTAGAAAACTCAATGCCATTGTTCTTCTTCAGAGCGAGTTATGCTTGGAAAAATCTGAGTAGTAGTAGTAGCAGCAGCTAATTAGGGTTGCCTCAGAAACGATCTACTTATAAACTGAGTTTAAGCTCATTAGACAGATCAGAAAATGTATCAATCATTTATAGAGGACATATTGATATACAAGTATTTGGGTAAGATACAATACTAGTGGCTAGTTGTAAAAAAAAAAAAAACTGTTTGACCATTTCACCAAATCATGTGTGCTTCAATCATAGTTTTGAAGTGAGTGTGAAGGCTAATCGTCATAAACCTTTGAATATATTATAGAGGAAAAGTTTGATTCGCTTTGTAATATATCTGCAACTACGCACTAGAACAGGAAAATTCTTCATTTTATAGTTTTGTCCTTTTCTCGCCTTTTGTATTTCTATTGTTCGTTGTTTTCTTCGAGGTCGCGGCTGCCATTCCATTTCAACATCATAATCGCGTTTATGCATTATTATGCAAGGCATTCGCAATTATTCTAGTACCTCAAGCAATTCAACAGTGATATTATATAGATACATGTGTTTTTGAACAGTAGCCGGTCTTTGTATTGTTGATGTTGTTTCATTTTTGATACACGCGTGTTTCTAAAAGGTGTAATTTAACGCACGATTTCATTTTTTTAATTCGATAGTAGCGAGAATAACTAAGCTAGCGTGTTGAAAATGACAATAAAATACCCATTTAAGTTTTGATTTAAATCTTGTACACATGAAACTGTTATTATTCAATAAAAAAATATTCGTATTAAATTCAATGGCGCACTTAAAAGTAGCACCAAAATGTATGATTAAATAAAGGTAATGTTGCCAAATAATACATTACGAACATCATTTAATTCTTGCTTAATTAATATAAATATATATAAAAGCCTAGATGGATATGTATGTGAGTCATTGTATTAATTGCCATAAACGTTAATTTTAACTATCTTATTTTAGTACAAGTAATAATTTATATTGCTATATTATTGCATATGAACTAATAACAATATAACAAGCTGATAATGGTTGGCAAATATGTATGTAGAAAAGTATGCAAAAAATAGGAATCACCTTCAAAATCATTAATTAAAATAATAAATATAATCCTAAATTAAAAATCATTTGATTAAAACAGCTTTTGCTTCTCACTTAATTGATATATATATAAAAGCCTAGATGGATATGTATGTTATTCAATTTGTTAAACGCCATAAACATTGATTTTTTATTACTATTATATTTTAATATAAAAGTCAATTTTTGTAATGACAAATAATTTATATTGGCATATTATTGCATATAAACAATGTAAAAAAACCTTTTAGCATTTTCGAAAAATAAAAATAGTACTAAATCGTTTTGCATTCTGCGATTCCCATACGTAATTAATTCATATCGAAGCAGGTTATAGATCATCAATACAAACATAAAACCGCCGGCCGGTTAGAGTAATAGAAAATCGCAAAAAAAACGAAATCCAAAAATTTTCTTAAAATAACCAATGACAAACTTTATCGAAGACCTTTTCATTTCTTTAATGGATTCTAATGATTTAACGAAGTCACGAGAGTCCTTAGAATTCGTCAAGCCATTAAATAATCTGCGAATATTTTTTTTTTCAAATTGTTTTAACAAAAATTTTAAGGCCCTTTCGGCTGTCAATAATAATCGTGAGACAATCGTCAATAACATTCAATAACAATTTGGATTAGCGAAAAATAAAAATATCCTTAAATCGTTTTACTTTCTCCCGAATCCCATGCGTAATTTATTTTTATCAGACCGGGTTCTTAGATCACCAAAGCAAAGATAAACCGCTGGCCGGTTAGATTAATAGAAAATGGCAAAAAATTGTTGGTCATTCAAATACTTTTAATCTTCCGAGAAAATATGCATATTTTGAAACATCTGCACGAACACCTTCGGAAATTTTTATTATCTGAGCGTCTTCTTTTATTACTTAACCACTTCACCCTTTTATACGCACGGGCGCGTTCAAAATGTTTTTGGCGTTAGACGCATACACGCACGGGCGCGTGTGAACTCTATATTAAAAAAAATCGTTCTGCATAATACCTTGCGTTACTACGCATTCTCTCATATGTGCGTTTGTATCGAAGACATTTGATCCTCATAAATTAAATTTAAAAAATGACACTTTACGACAGGGGTGGCCAACCCGCGGCTTGCTTTGAACATTTTTATTTATATATTTTTTATATTTCATTTTTAGTATTATATATTTTTTTACAATTAACGTTTAGTATCATTATTATTATATTATCTATGTTTACATGTAAGAATAATACTAAACACAATAATAATAACTCATTACGTTTTAATTTTTCACTCCAAAAAATGTCTATAGTGTATCAAAATCTAATATGGGGATATATAATTTTATATGTGGCTCGCATTTCCGTTATGATGCATTTCCAAAGTAGTAGCAAGATCATTTGGGTTGGCTACCCCTGCTTTATGATGCTAGTATTTTTTTACACGTTTCTATCTATGCATTCTCTCACATGTGCATTTATATTGAAGACATTTACCCCTCATAAATCAAATAAAAAAACTGACACTTTATGATGCTAGTATTTATTTTACACGATCAGGTTGCTTTCATTTAGATTGCTTTCATTTCACCCACTTCCATGGACTGCGGAAATTATCAGACAATTCGAATATATTTACTTTATTTCTGGATGTCATCATAAATTAGGTAACAAAACAGAAACCATAAGTTTCAAATATTTTCTCAGAAGATCTATTCATTCAGAACTGAGTATTATAACCAGATGGTAAAATATATTCGTGTAAAATCCACAAAAATCAGAACCAAAATTTAGTTTGTTTGACGCGAATGGGGAAAAAATTAGAAGAGACGCGCAATACCATTGTCCAGAATGCATGGTTGCTTTATGCGTTACACTTTGTTTCAAAAATCACCATACTGTATTATAAGGTATTTTTTTTTATTTGACAACAAACATTACGTAACATACACACACATACATATGTATTTCTATGTAATGCTTAGAGTTTGGATGAAAAGAAACAGCAAAGGAGGCAACTTACAATTTTTATTAATTAAAAAAAAAAAATTTAAAAGTGTAATAATAATAATAATTATGAATAAATAATTTTAAACTGATTTTTTCATCATTCTCATAACACATCACATAATAAATCGCAATAAAAAAAGGTGATTATTTTTTTAAAATAAACCCGAGGATGAAGTGGTTAAGCAAAAATAATGCGAGTTTGAGTGTTGAAAAATTGTAAACAATTTTTTGTCATTCCTTTCAAGAAGTATGCATGAACCCGCCTTTACTTACGCAGCGTTATAAAAATATTTGTACAAATTAAATTTTATATAATAAAAAAATGCTTTATAAAATTTTACATTTTTTCACATTTCATATATAAGCTATTAGCTAGACCACAGGTTGAGAATCGTTGATTTATTTTGTATGTATGTAGAGAAGTGTGCAAAAATATGTATCACCTTCGAAATCATCATATTTTGTTTTATTTTTAATAAATATATATTTTTTTTACAAATTCTTTAAATATTGAATAAAATATTCCACTTAAAAAACCTAAAATCAAAAATAATACATTATTAACACGCTTCATTAATATATATAAAAGACTAGATGGATATGCATGTGACTCATTGTATTAATGACCATAAACGTTGATTTTTATTACTTTGCCATTTTAATATAAAAGTAAATTTCGCAATAACAGAAAAATTATTTTAGCATGTCATTGTGTATATACTAATACATATACCACAAGTTAAGAATGATTTGCATATATTTTATATGTATGTATATATAATAGTAAAGTTTGAAAATTAAATAAAAAACAAATAAATGGTGAAACGGTAAATTATGTTCGATAATATATTTCATCACCTTGACGACAAATGTAACGCAATTCATTTGTTCAGTATAAATTTATTTTACTCATATAAGAGAGTGACATTTTTTCTCAATTTAAAACAGTCCAGATTTTGTGTTAATTGCATTATTTTAGGCGTGTTTTACTGTTTTTTTTGCATACCTAAGCCACATAAATATAAGGGCTTTCCATATTTTTACCCTTAACCCGATATATTACTCATTATCACCGTTAATTGTTTATAACCGACAAATTAAAATTTGTCTTGTTGATAATCTAATTAACTAATACACATTAATATCATTTTTTATTTATACTAAATTGTGGATAATTTGCTATTTTAATTTATATAAATGTTTTCACCATGAAAGCTAACGGTCAATTGGCTAGGTAATCATTAAAAAACAATAAAGTCATACCTCTAAATCAGTGATTAAAGTTTTGAAAAATCCAATAAAGGATTATTGTTATATATTAAATCCTTGTGAAGTGTATTTAAATATAGAAAGCATCTAAAATATGTGTGATTTTTTTTATTTAAATAATATAAACACAAACTAAAATACGTCAACACAGTGACAACGGCATTCGACATCACTATCGGTAAAAAAAAAACCTTATTTAATATTTAAAATATCACTAATAACAGTACATAGACGTATTATTAGTTAACAGTAGTGAAATAGTAAATTGTCCATTTGGTTAGCTGTTGTGTTATATTACTTTTATATAAATGGTTTATTATCGGTCAATTTGGCTACTCATTAACTTTCCGGTGGTAAATTTACTATTTTATATAAACTACATACTGAATCATGTAAAACAAATTTTATATTATATAATATATAGTATTTTATTTTATGTTACTAATTATATTTATTGCAGGTTTTTCTTTGATTCGTATTATTTATTTTGACTAGATTGCTACTTTTTTAATTTCGTTATAAACAATTTATCTATGTACATATAGTATATTAAATTGAAATGAAATTGTTGATCGATTAAATATTTTTTAATTCAATCATAAATATATAGAAAATGTTTAAGACGTAAAAAATGTGATCGTTAGTTCTAAGCATCTATTATACACGTATATTTATATATTTAACATTTAAGAGATTGATTTATTTCAATCACTAACGTATAATTTAGTAATTTAGCTAATTTTTCCGTATCATCATTAATTACTAACGTTCGTAATTTGTTGTTTTACAGATCAAAGAGTAATTCGAAATCGCACGTCTGCCGGACCGGACCCGTTCGAGTGAGTAATTTTAACAACCGTTTTGAACTAAAATTTATTTATTACTATAAAACATACAGATGTATTAAATATAGTACATACCTATGTATAATATAATAAATATCTACGCGGCATCGTTTCATAATCGCGCCGATAAATCACGGTTATTAAACGAGAACGTGTATTTATCTGCATACATATTTTATAATATACACATACTGTATAATAATAAATATACATATAACATAGTACAGAGCAGATTGGATATCTAGCAAGTCTAATCTACCGACAAATCATTCCTCGTTTTAATTTGTCATAATTTACGACACCTGGTCGTGTTTTCTAAAATAGCTCAATTTCCAGTCATTTATTAACCATTAAAGCTATTTTTTTCAATTATTTTTATAAAATAGTATACAATTGAATTAAAAGACATGGAATTGATTATAAATTATTGCGCAATTAAATCTTACATTTTTTAGTCTATTGTGTATTTGAAAGAATTCGTCGGCTTGCAGTTTTTATTGTATTTTTCCTCTTTGGCATTATGCTAATATTTATTGCTTCACTTTTTCTTGAATAATTATTTAAATATGTGTAGTATTGTTTCGCTTATTGCGTATTTTTTATAATGAGTTATTAGGCTAAAAATATTTAATATATGCATAATCAAATTACGTTTATAGAGAGTCATTACTGTATTTTAAAATAAATGCAGTAATTGTCTGAATTTTTCTGAAAATTTATTTTAATGCTATTATGGTTTGAAACGAAACCTTATATGTCAAAAGCTGCTTATGTAACCTTAAATGTCAATTAACCATGACGTTGTATTTAAATATTGAGAACCATCTGATGTGGTGACCCAAATTCAAACGAGTTTTCTTGCAAAACAAAGGTTTAATAATTAAAACAAAAATTAACTTTATAATGTAATTCGAATTATCGATTGATTCTATTAGCGAGATATATTTTTTCTAAATTAGTTTTAATATTAGGTTTCCATCTGAATTTGCATTTAAAAAAAATAAGGAACAGTGGTATTTGTATCGTTTTTATATTCAAAACATTGATTTTATCGGCGGGGAAATATTAACACATTACGGTCCGTTCGCGCGTCATGCGAAACTTCGCAGTTGGTTTCACGCGTTTTCGAGGCTTTAAAATAATAAGTGTTTTTATGTTGGGTCCAATAATGCAATGCATTCCTTCAACTTTGCCTTTGACAACGTAAGGAATTGGTCATAGAGATACTTTAAACATTCTCCTTCTTTTGGCAAATTTTTGACAGATTATTTCATCAGGTCCAGCTTAGTGGAAGTTAAACTTTTTAGATCAATTGAGCATTCTCAATTAAAGTAATATATTTCCGATCTTCTTTCGGCCATACTATTTTAATATAATAATCTTCTCTGACACGGCTATCTCATACTCAAATAAAACATGGGAATTTGGTGTAATCACTGTGCTGATCAAGTATCATCGATATTACTTTTAAGTCGCCACAAATTGTCCATTTATGATATGCGTATGAAAGTTTGTTAAGAGTCAACTCAAGGTTTTCGTAGCATTCTTTCAAATGAACTGAATGTCATACAGGCAAATATGCATATTTATTACCGTTGTGTAAGAATACTGCTTTCTGATGAATCTATAAAAACCATCCAAAAGTCAGGGTTATATTCAATGTTGAAAGCTACCATGAATCCGCAAACATATTTAAAAAAAACAAGATCACCTCTTGAGTAAAAAAGGAACAAACTCTCTTTCTCTACTTTGAAACCAAGAAAAGGAACCTAGAAGTTCTGGAGATTCCTTAGAAAAATCTATTGCATTTGTACTGGTACACACTGTAGGCGGACGAAGGGACCGGCGATTTTTTAAATATTATTTTTTCGGTTATTAGCAACTGAAAAACTATAGTATTCATTATTTAAATTCAAGATAACTTTTACGTAGCAGGCCTATGTAATCAATAAAAGAAGCTTATATTAATAATAAATTAGATCAATTGAGATTCAGAGGCATTAGGGTGTAACTCCATCTCTTAAATCATTCTATACTTATTTATGATAAATAAATATTATAGAATAAAAAATACGTATATACTGCATAACCTTTTTAGTCGCAGACAATTTGGCCTAACATATGCGATTTTTTTAAAGAAAACATTGATTTGCATTTTTAAATAAATTATTTTATAAATATGTATTTTACAATTTAGAATTTTTTGTGTTCTCTCAATGACGCGTGGTAATAAAAAACAATAGTATTTGGTTGTTACAACAATAAAAAACTTGTGTCAACACATTTGAATTATTTCTTATTATTTTAATAATATCATCTAGTACATTTCGCGAATTTTTTTCAAATACGTTTTTTTATTTAAATATTTTTATCGACACTTACTTATTGCTAATATTTAACTATACGGGTAAAAATGTCTGTATAGATATAAAAATGTACAAATAGCAGAAAGAATATCGTGTATGCAATACCAGCTTTTATTTTCATTTCGCCAGCCATCCCTACCGTAAAAAAGGCGCGGTCATTTCTCTGTTACATAACATAATTACTGGGAATTGTTAAGTACCGTTAGATCATTTTATGTTGACACATCGCGCACAAACAAAAATACACGAATATCAACACTAACAGCTTGTTAATTAAAATATCCTATTTCACTTTGTCAAAGGCCTTCTCGAAATCAGTATACATAACATATTTTTGAATGACACTGTCTAGAGACACGTTCTTAAGATTGTTGACATTAGAGCGAGTGGGTGAGAAACCCATGTCGTTGAATCCATTATTTATTTATTATTTATCCAAATCTAAATCGCCCACGCCAAACCAGCGGGCAGACACCCGCCACGCGTCGCCAATGGCCGCTGTGAATTTATCGCAGCTCTCCGGCAATGAAAAACTGGTATATCTCGACACATAGCAGAATTGGGTCAGTCAGTGAGTTTCGGCGGTGGGCAATGCATAATTCGCCCTTGCGGGTCACCGGTCCGACCAGTCCTCGGGCGCAAGGGCCGGTTGTCAATACCTCTGCCGCGATATCAACGGTACTCTTGCATACACGCCGTTTACTGTTATCGACTCCCGACCTGAATGGCTCAACGCAGAGTCGATGTAGAGGTATACCTATGGAGGAATCTGATTGTGAACATCGTCACGTCTCTTTCTGTCTATTCGCGAAGGAATCTGCCATTGATACTGTACTGCGCCGGTGAAAAACTGAGGCCTAAAAATATTTAAAAATCATCATTAAACGTATATGTTTCAATTACATGTTTTTGACACAGAGATGATATTAAAACATATTATTCGGTAATTAAATATGGACAAAGCTGTAGCTATAATGCATAAAAGTTATGCTTATCAATGTGTATGCTGCAGATAGTCCTGTCGTTAACGCTAACGCTCGTTACCGAGCGTTCACACTGCGACGGCGCCGGCACGATTTTATTGCTTTTCGCGTGGATTTTTGACTTCTGGGAAGAGTTAATTGTTTTTTGCTCTCTCATATTGGGTAAAATTTGGTTTATATGTTCCTCATTAAATTTGTAATACTATTATAAAAGTCGTAGGGTGAACGCCAGATTACCGAGCGTTCCCACTGCGACGGTGACGGCACGATTTTATTGCATTTGACGTGAATTTTTGACTTCTGAAAAGGGATAACTTTTTTTGCGTTCTCCTATTAGGCAAAATTCGGTTTAGATATGCTTTATTCGGTTCTTACTCGTAACATTGTTATAAAAAGTCTCATTATAAGCGCTTGATAATCGAGCAGTACAGAAACTGTGGAGGCGATCATTCGCATCATTCAATAACATGTAACTAATTCTAAACACTTTCAATAAAAAACAAATACTACAGTGGTCCAATCTGTGCCTAATTGCCATCAATCACCATTCGTCCGCCAAAAAACCCATGAAGTTTTTCAAAATTATAAGATACGATAGATTTTGAACTACTACTTTATTAACTCGCATATTAATGTAAAACATCTACACTGCAATTTATTTCCTAGGAAGTTCACTGTATATGTGCTATTGTTGAATATTAAATCGATTATCATCTAGCTACCTTAACCCTTTAGTTGCCGAAATCTGATATATCCGCTTTTGATACTTTGGTGCAAATTGCCGGATCTTTCAAGAAAGAATCAAAAATATTTTAGATGTACTAGTAAAAAGTGATTTTCTAAATAAAAAAACAATGTCAAACAAATTTGTATATGTATTGACACAAAGATAAGATTTTAAATTCGAGTTTTTCCTATAATGTCTTATTTTTTTAGATATCGTTCAAAAATGATTGCTTGCTTCTAGTCATTAATTAATTACAGTGGTGCAATTAAAAGTAGGTTAAAATATAATATTTATGTTGGTAATTAATAATTTTCTAACTAATATCGTTTGGTTTTTTATACTATTATATACGTACATGCAATTACTAATATCTTTAAAAACTCAAATGATTATGTATATGAATGTCATGAACTTCACTTATGTAATATACAATAAATTTCTAATAACTATGTAATCGGTTATATCTATAATTGATTCTGTTATTTAAAAACTCTTTTGATTTACTATATTACTAAGTATTGCATTTATTTAATGCTTTGTTATAAAGTGAAATTTTTAATATTGAAGATTATACTCAGCTTTTTTACGAAATGATATTTTTTTAAATATGACAGTGATGTAGAGAGTTTATTGTTGTAATTAGTTTTTTGCTTGCATGTAGGTACTTTTTGTAATAGTCGATTTCATTATTTTTTACTGCTTCTAGTGACGAAGAGTTAATACAACAATTACAATGTATTACACTTTTTGTTGATTCAAATTATAAACTGTACTTTAGTCATACAATGCTATGTTGATTTTAAATCTGTCTTTAGTTTTTTATGGTAAATCATAGTATATTTTATTATTTAGACGACATTCGACGTAACCAACGCCTACACGTAATATTAGCAATCGTCATTTCTGTTCAAATATCCGGTATGACAATTCTTGGAATACTTTTTGTTAAATTTGTTTGTCGTTGCATCACCATGACTGTTTTTTGCAAAAAATACTTTTAGAACATATGCTTGTATACTCTATTTATTTAAAGACATTATTTTACATCTGAAATTACTTCTTTAATAGTTTAATTAGTTCTTTAACATAATTTAACATTCCTACTACGAGCTATTAAAATATGACTTGTTCTTACTATATTTTTATATTTTTCATTCCGGTTTGGTTTATTGCATTCTATCGAAAACAAGCAATAAAATCGATCAGGTTTCTATAAACGAGATTCGAACTAACCGACTTTCAGAATCTATACATAAAAAATGTACACAAATCGATTCACTTAGATTTGACCAACTTATGTTTAATTAGTTTTAAAAACTAAATTTAGATGTTTCAAAGAATTTAAACGTCGATGAAACATGAACTGATTACGTAAGTCGAGTCATTACGCTATATCCCGAGAATTCCCCGGTCAATCAAATGCCGCATCGTAATTGACTCACGGCACGAAACACGTGTAACGCCTGACGGTGCTCGATCAAAAACGGCCATGTCCACATTTCGCGAGAATGTACCTATGCTGCGTTAGTGTCTTCTCGTTTCATACAAGATACTTATTTGCCCTATTGATTTATTATATAGCTGATAACTAAGCCTACGCGGAGAAGTCGCGTTTTGATTATTGGCAAACAAGTTATCGGACTCGGAAGTGGCGCTCGAGGCGACAGAAGTTTCTCTCGTTGATTTCACACTTATTATTATTTTGGTTTGTGGACTAATCAGATGGGTCTGCTAATCGATGCGGTCGATTTTGGTCGATTATTATCGATTTATTGCTATAGAAATTTTCACGCTATATAATTACAGGCCTAGAAATCTGATTAAAGATTCGCCATGTTCGGACAATAATGAGAAGGCGCATTTAAAAGTAGCCTGTAGTCTAATTGATCTAATTGATCATATAGATATGCACTCGCTGTTTTATATTAAACGATGCTCCAATTATTTTAAATTTATATCGTGTCGGGAAGATCAGAATTAGTGATCATTATATAATTATAATTCCGATAGATAATCACAAATTATATCCTAATTTAACCTATAAATATCGTAGTGGATAATAAAAAAAATTGGACTAGGTCGTACATAGTGTATTTTTTAAGCTGCAATAATAATTTATAATTAATAAAACATATATCGCTAATTTACACTGACTGATTTTTGTGTAATGTCTCATTACTTATTTCAAAAGGTTGTTGGCTGTGTTGTCATGGTTTGTCACGTCACAACACAGCCAGAAAGAAGCCGGTGGAAACTGGTAATAATTTATTATATAATATTACATATATTGCGTTATTCTCCGGGCGGAGAAGCTGGCGAAGGGTTGATGTCTATTGGATGGTCCTCAGAGGTCTTGTTGCCAGCCAATTGTTGCACTCTTCCTCAGCCAATAAAATATATCTACGCCTCTATAAAGTGACATTTGCTTGATGGACATCCTTACGAGGTCGAATAGTGTAACGGGAATTTACGGTGCTTTTTGTCGTCCGGTGATATATTATTTTCCATGCCCGTTTCGCAACAAAGAAATATTATTTCAACGCATCGGAGAATAATTACGTGTTATTTATGTAAAGCTATTTTTTCTGGACAATACAAGGGCTTTTGTGTGGCTCCTTCCTTTGCACTCTATTGTCAAGTTCATCCTTATTATACACGAGTTTTAATAAGATGACCCCACAGATTAACATATTTTATTATTTTCTTGATCTTAATATGTATTTTATGGACGATTTAAAATTGCCAGCTATTTTTATTATCGATCAAATATGCGGAACTTTTTCAGCTATTACTCCAAAATACATATATTTGCTTAGACCAGATATTATGGAGAATATGGTTTACTGTAATAATCAGTTTTACTTTTATAGCTTTTGAGAAATGGTATTGTTTTATTTTTGACACAAAAATATCAAAATTTGAACTTTTTGCTATCAAAACAATATTAATATTTTCTTTCTATTATTTGCTTTTTTTAAATTCATTAGACTAAAATATTATTATTTACATAGATGAGTTGTTGCAGAAAGCAGTAGCTTTTTATTACTTCCTTTGCAGTTCTTGACATTTAAAAATGTGCCAAATCTGCTTTGCTCTCAATTTATGTGTGCTTCATTGTTGAAACGAAGTTCAAAAAATCTGACAGTTCTTCAAATTCTTCTGGCATATCTAAAATTTAACATTTTTTGTGTTTTAAAAACCATTGCCACTTTCATATAATATAGAATAGAACACTAGTAAAAATACACTCTGAAACAATTCCATGATCAGTCAAAAGAAACGGTATTTTCAAATATGCACATTTTTAGAAAGACGTCCTAAAGTATCGGTAAACAATGAAATATATTAAAAGTGGTACGGTTGAGCTTTGTTTCATTAACTATATGTTAGGTTAAGGTTATAAGTGATACTTTAGAGGAGTCTAGGAAATTTATCAGCTGCAATTCACCACCAGCAATTAATCGCTAGCATATTTTACCGTCTGGAAGCAATAATATGTGTTTATACAAACTTGCTTATTAATTGACAAATCTAAAATAAATTATATCCAGACGTATATTAAGAGGTTTAAATTATACGCTGTTCTAAAATGTCTACGAGACTCAATTTTCCAATTGCGAAACGTCTATTTGTTGATCAAACCCCAACCTAACCTAATGGAAGTTCTATAAATATTTATAGTTTTTGAACTTTTTCTTGATTAATTATTTTAGCAACTGTTACAGTAAAGTCATATGAATGTAATTTTACTAAATAGGCCAGTTAATTGAATTATAATTCCACTGTGATGTTAAAAATAACTTATTTTTATAGCCTGGCGATAACATATGCTATCGATCATTTATTGGTTATAAATTGTTCATGCGATCAATTGACGCGGCGGTAAATTGCTGGCTGTGAATTGGGGGCGCTAAATTTTTCGGATTTTAGAGCAGTAATTATTTCACTTAAATAATTCAATTTAAAAAATCACTAATTAATGTTTAGTGACAATCAGTGTTAAAGTTTAAAAATTATTGTTAGTCTTAAAAAATTCATTAGGTCAAGTTGGGTTTACTTAATTCGTTTAAGTTAGTTTTGCTTTGAATAGCAAATAGACGTTTCGCAACTGTCACACAAATTGAGTTTCAGACATTGTAAAGCAGTGTATAATTTCACTTGCGCCAATCAGTTTAATTACATTTTCGTTAGTAGAAATATAAATCTACAATTAAAAATGTTTTCGTATATGATTTCACTGAAACTTCAGTGAAAATATAACTTCACTGGTAATAATACATATTCTTTTAAGTTTTGCTTTAAGCCACAAACTGTTTGATAACCTTGATTTCAATATTTCAATTAACATAATGTTATGAGCAGGGGAACCCTTTCTTTAAGTCTGTCTGGCTACTAGCTAGTACAGATAACAACTACTTTTATGGCTAGCCTATCGACTTCATTAAGAACCTGAAAGTTGGTACCGAGAGTTTTATTAGAATATCTTTATCCATTATCGAAACCTTTCGCTATGGACTTTGATCCTGACAGCTGAGAATTTCCTCCGAATTTTATCGAATTTCTGAAAACCTTCATAACCATAGAATTCATCAAATTGGTAGCATCAGTGAGCTTTACTTAGACCTGTCAATGTATAAGATATGTATAAAAATAACCAATAATTAATATATCTAACATACTTATTTGAGCAGAGCGCAGGCGTTCTGCGTTCCCTCTGCTGTATGTATAATTTAAATAATTTTTCTCCTCTACACTTAATAATTAATCTAATGTGCAAAATACGCATTAAATAGATCAAAACTATTATCTTTATTTGGTGCTCGATAGAATCTAAATGTGCACACTTATTCATTATACAAATTGCAATAATCAGACGACGATCATGTCCTATGCGTCATCATTCGCACGTTCCTCGGACTCATCATCGAGTTTCTAATTTAGCATAATGAATGTCAAAGCTTCCTCAAAGCGTATAATTTAGTCTCAAATGCCCCAGCGGAAACGTATCGTTTAATTCTCGATCTCTTTCTCCGATCCAGATCGATCAATTACAGTAATGTCTGTTCAGACTTGATTTTTTGCATCGCTGAAATTACAATTGCCTTATTTTTTATGCGCGCTCAATATTTATCAGTCACCTGTCAATTTTTGGCACCTAAGTGGGGCAAACGGTCTTTTTGTCAAGTGAAAACTGGTAGATGAGGTGTCCTGGTCTCATTTTCTCTCAATTTGCCGTGGATTATTTCACGAATTGTTTTCGTTCTGATTGAACTGCCAAAACCCGCGGGCCGAGATGCCAATCATCATCGAGAGTTAATTAGAAAATGCCTTTAAATGACCACGCGATGCTAGATTATCTGGTGATGATTCTCACGCCGACGATTATCGACGATAGTCAAATGATTAATGTCTATATTTTTAAATGTAACTGTAATACCAACATATATTTACAAAGTGCAATTACAGACAATCAGGATATTTGCTGCTGACCTCGGTCGTTTAGATGAAGATAAATGTACCATATAAAGTAGAGTTTACTATAAGCCTTGACGTAACTAGTTTTTGCTTATAAAAAATACATTATAAACAAGAAAAATGTAGCTTAATATTGACATGAATTTAAAACAGGAAGAAGTGACTTTCATGATGCTAGACCAGTGCTATAAAGTCGGTGACTAATACCTGAAAGACCTAGGTTTGAATCTCATATGGATCAGTATTTTTCTATCGTGTCTGTGAGATCTTAATTAGTGATTTTATATAAATGTAATTCCGATCGATTATCACAGATTAGGTTTTCTTAGATTTTCCTATTCTCACCAATGAATATCGTAATATATAATTTGAATAAACTGTGCATTCCGGGTCTCATAACAAAAATGGCATTTTATATAATTTCTTTCATAAATAATAATAGGTACGAGTTAACCCTTTCTATGCTACAAATAAAAATAAAAATTAGACCTTTTCTGAAATCATATTTTATACGAAATATTTTAATTAGGTATTAAAAATTATCAAAAATATCTACTCATCATATTTACCTGATAATTAGTCGTATTTTCTTAGCTGCTCAGTGTTGCCCTATGAACGCTCGGTAATCTGGCGTTTACACTACGACTTTTATAATATTATTACAAATTTAACGAGGAACATATAAATCGAATTTTGCCTAATAGGAGATCGCAAAAAACAATTATCACTTCACAGAAGTCAAAAATCCACGTCAAAAGCAATAAAATCGTGCCGTCGCCATCGCAGTGGGAACGCTCGTTACCGAGCGTTCCCACTGCGACGGCGCCGACACGATTTTAGTGCTTTTGACGTGAATTTTTGCCTTCTGAGAAGTGATAACTGTTTTTGCGCTCTCCTATTGACCAAAATTCGGTTTGAAAGTACTTCAGTCAGCTTTCTTATATTAGAAGTTCATAGTAATATCGGTAAGGATAGCTATCATATTTTTAAAACATAAGTAAACTATGGAACAATATGTGAGAAGCGATGTTTGTCTGTACTCATTCTTCCGCTTATT